>NW_007251276.1:233341-323242 GCF_000164805.1 Carlito syrichta
GGGTTTTGAAACCCGCGGGCTCAGGCAAATCCACTCACCTCAGCCTCCCAAAGGCATGGGATTACAGGGTGAGCCACCGAGCCCGGCCTTTCTTTTTTTTTTTTTTTGAGTTGGAGTCTCACTTCATCACCCAGGCTGGAGAGCAGTGTCATGCTCAGGGCCACCGCAGCCTCGGTCTGCTGGGCTCAAGCAATCCTTCCACCTCAGCCTTCCACATAGCTGGAACTACAGGTGTGCGCTACCATGTCCAGCTTATTTTTTGATTTATTGTAGAGACAGGGTCTCACCAACTTGCCCAGGCTGGTCTCGAACCCCTGAGCTCAGGCAGTCCTCTCACCTTGGCCTCCCAAAGTGCCGGGATTACAGGATTGAGCCACCATGCCCGACCTCACTCTTTCTGGAAATAAGTCTCTCTTATGGCTTCTGTGACACCACGTGTTCCTGATTTTCTTCTAGTCTTTTGCCACTGATTCCGTCTCAGTCAAACTCTTTGTCCTACTGGCCATTGAAGTGTGGGGTTCTCAGGGTTTAGTGGACTGGACCTTTGTTCTTCTGCCCTGCTATTTTTCTAGGAATCTCGTCCATACCTGTGGCTTTACTTCTTTCCTGTACTCAGACTTCTGGTTTTACATAAACTCCAGGTTTGGTTATCTGATTGCCTACCCTGATTCTGATACCGCCTTTTGAATTTCTCAGAAACGCAGTAGTGATAGTCCTGGCTTATGATATTTTTACTTAGGATTTTTCAACTTTCTGGTGGATTTATTGGGGAAGTAACCCTCATCGTAAGTCAAGTGGCATTTGTATGTCAAAGAAAAACTCGATCTCTGCACCTAAAACAACTGAACTTGCAAACATACATACTGGACATACTGGTTCTTTTCCAGCATTTTCTACCTGAGTTACTTAAACCAGGAATCTAGTGGTCATCTTTGGTACCTTCCCCCTTTTCCACCTCTAAGTCTTGCTTTATTTTCCAAGAATCTCTTACATTATTCCCCTTTTTTTGCATCGCCACTGCCGTGGCATCCTGACTGGTCTTACGGCATCCATTCCCCTCTCCAGTCTTTTCTTTGTTGCCAGCGTGATCTTCTTACTTAATCTCTAATGCTTTCCCCTTGTTCTCAGGTTAAAGACCAAACTTAGATTTGAAGGCAGTTTACTTTTTCCTTTATTGCATGTTGTATTTTGGTTTCCCCAAATGTTTTACTGTTGTTTTAAAAATAACTTTGATGTTTTTAATTTCAAGGTGGCTTAATTATGTCACTCACAAATAATGTATCTTAGTCAGTTTGGGATGCTTTAACAAAATACCGTGAACCGAGTTGCTTATAAACAGCAGAATTTTATTTCTCACAGTTTCAGAAGCAAGGCAGTCTAAGATTGATGCTGACAGATTTGGTGTCCGGTGAGGACCTGCTTCTTGGTTCAGAGACAGCCATCTTATTGCTGTGTCCCCATATGGCAGAAGGGGCCAAGGAGCTCTCCCTGGGCTCTTTTATAAGGGCACTAATCCCATTCATGAGTCCAGAGTTCTCGGGACCTAATCACCTCCAAAAGGCTCCACCTCCTTCAGTCACACTAATTTTATCACTAACAGTAGGGGTGAGGATTTAAACGTGAGTCTTGGAGGGGACATGGACACTTAGTCTATAGCATGGCGTTTTTTACAAATTTGAAATATAAGCTATACCTGAGAAAATGTTTAAATATTTTAGAATAAATTTAGGTTATTGTTTTCAAAGAGAAAAATTAGCTGTTTATCTTCAGTATCAACGTAGATCTAGCTTTCATCAATCAGAAATGATAGATTTTTCAAAGAACCATTTTCAAATTGAATTTTCCATCTTATTATCAGTCTGCATCATAAACCAAGTACGTTTTATTAGACTTCTATCTATATGGTTTTCAGTTTTGTGATTTCATTGTCCTTTTGAATTGCTAATCTTTTGTGGTTTGTCCCTCAAAAATGAATATTTTGAAACGAAAGTTTTGCATTTTGTTATACAGATAGCAGATATTTTGCTTGATAGCTATTCGATCGTTTAATTTACAAAGTTGATAATAAAATGAAATCTTATTTGTTTAGAAGCCTTTGCAAGAGCATTTTAATGGTGACTTATGTAGCATATTAAGTCTTTACATGTGGCAATAACTGAACAGATTAATTTTTAACCTTTAAAAATCATCTCTGATTTTGCTTTTATTGTCTGGAGACACACTTATGTTTCTAGACAAGAATTTTTATGCCATTAATAATCTATCACTATGAAATAAAAACAGGATTATATATAGTGAATTGCATAATTGAGGTAAGAATAAAAATCTTGAAAGTATTTTTGTTTGTTTTTATATTTACGATGATGACTGACTTTTCTTGTTTTATCCACTAGCTCTGCTGTGGTTGGTAAAACATATAATTGTTTCTTTATTGAGTTTAGAGTTATTTACTTTTAAGCAGTAGAGATATAATTGTTTTTTAATGTTTTCATCACTATCTTGATTTTCCCTCTGAGGTGGATCAGCTTGATTTTGTGTCTCTGGCATTAATCAGTTTGCATGTAAATTTAGAGTTAGCTTTGGTTTTAATATTGAATTCTTTTGAAATATTAATGTTTTTATTAAATCTTTAGTACTGCCAGGTATATTGAATGTTATGGGTAAATTGTAAAAAGAAAATTGGAATTAATCTAATGCCTTGTGTTGAAGTACATGACGAATTAGAGTGGTTTTTCTCTGTAGCAAGGATGTTACCATGGTGAGAGTTTCTGTTTCCATGACATTTGCTTGCATATTTTGATAGGTCTTCAATTGAAGAAGGGCTCTGTTTTCTGGCAGACTGGAAAAGTGTATTTCTATTTTTCTCAAAATGTGGTTTTTTTAGTTGAAAAATATAATCATTTCCAAGGAATTATAATAGTGAAGTGCAAGAAAGAAAATACACCTTGCTTATTTTTAATTTCTTTCTTGTTCAACTTTTAGAGCATGGCAAAATATTCTTAGCTTGCTTTGTGTAAGGAAGAAGAGGAAGAACAACATCAGTTATAGTTTTTTTGTAGATAAATATTTACTTTTCCTTTGAATTTTGTTGACAAAATAAACAGCTGTAGATGAGCAATTTGTCATTAGTCTCAGCTTGATATAGATATATAAAGTAAATATACATTAAAAGCAATTACTAATAATGATGTATTGGTAGCAGAGAAAGAAGAAATAAATATAAATAAGGACTTCACAAAATCGAAAGGTCAGTGAATTCCTAGAAGGTTTTTTGTTACACTACAAAATAAGTTCTCATATACATGATACATATTAAACATTTAATGAGTTAGGGATAGTTTTTTAAATCAATAGCTTATGTTTAATGTTGAAACGTTAATAGTAGATTTTAAAAATTTGCATCTTACATTGGTATATTTTTAATTTTTAACTAGATAGTATGTTCACTAGATAGTATGTTCACTAGATAGTATGTTTAACTAGATAGTATGGTTCAGAAATTTTAACATGTATTTTTAAAATACATAGAAGAAAGACCCTCTTTAATACTTTTCCCCTCTCCTAGTCATGTATCGTTAGGTTTTTATTTATCCTTTCACAGTCTTACTCCCACCCAACTTTTGAGAAAAGGTAGCATGCAAATAAAAGAAAAAAAGAGCAAAAAAGAAAATTTAAAACAAGGTAGCGTATTATTTTGCACTTTGCTTTTCAAAATTTGTCAAGTATATCTTTAATATATATTTTGTTAGTGCATCTGGGGGACATATTGGAATCAAAATGAAAAGATAAGGCTTATTATTGATAGCTCTCATTCCTATGCTTATATCACTTCTGAATTTCAGAAGTAAATGCTTCAAAGCACACATTCTGTTTATGTAGAATAAGAAAAATCTTCCTCTTGTTGTCAAAGTTCAGTGATAACTTATAGTGGCTCTTTCTACTGGTAGACCAGTTCTTTTTGGAAGAGTTGCAAACAGAAATAGTCTGTAATGAATACATCTTTACACAAGCTGTTTCTTCTGCCTCCAACTGTTTTCTTTGTTTCTGTACTTTTTCTTCTTTACTCTTATATGTCTTTCAAATACCAAATTAGGCACACTTTCCCAGGAGGCCTGATCTGGCTAGGTGAGCATGACTCTTCCCCGTGCTCTCCTGTTGGTCCTCAAGCATTTAACACCATATTGTTTGTTAGTTATTTTTTAAATTACTGTTTTCCTTACTAGATTGTATGTACCATGAAGGCAGTGACCATATTTGTCTCATTCATTCTGATATTTTTGTGCTTATAGCAGTAGGTTCGCAGGGGATGGGTATGAAGTGCTGTGAATTATAGCTATGCATTCTGAATGTCTTAGGTCTTCAGACACTGGACTTTCTCTTGTATCTACTTTCTCTCATCCTTCTTGCCTGTACAATTCTCAACTTAGCTTTTACTTACTCTGGGAAGCTTCTCTTGATCTTTTTGACATGTTATGTTTCCTATAACATGCTGTCATAGCATACTGAACTTGATAATTCAGCAAATTTTACACAATTTGTTGTAACTGCTTATTTGTCTTAAATCCCCCATTATCTTTGATCTCTCTGGCCTCTAGCATAGAGGTTGACAGAGACCTATTAGTTGATCATTTGACATTGATTGAAAAAGGAAAGAACAGATGCACAGTTTAGACCAGTGGTTCTAAACAGTGATTCTTAAACCTCCTGCAATGTACAGAACAACCCCACGATGAAGACTTCACTACCCAGTGTCAGTAGCACTGCTGTTGAGGAACTCTGCTGTAGCCTTTGGATTTCATGTTTTTGCTTTCTTCATATTATCTTAGATGTATAGATTCATGAATTTACATCACTTTTGAGTATACTTGAACAGATGTGTTAATAATCCCTTTTCTTTTAAATTATTTTGTGACAATTGAGATATTTTTGAAATTAAAAATATAGTTAAAGTGTACAATTTGATGTTTTGATATACATTGTGAGATGATCATCACATTCCAGTTAATTGACATAAAGCTGTTGCCATTTTTGTACTTTTCGACCAGTATCATCTCATATCTATTTCCCTCCAGTTTCTGGCAGCCAGCACACTAATCTCTACTTGTGTGAAATTCTACATACAAGTATGTGGGTATCTTTTTGTCTTTCTGTTTCTCTGTCTGGCCTATTTTGCTTGGTATAATGTCTTTCAGCTCCATTTATGTTGCCTCAAAGGGCGAGATTACCAACCATTCCATTTTAAAAGCAGACTGAGTAATAATATTCCACACACACAACACACAGACACATTTTTTTTTTCCTGGCAAGTTTTGTGTGTGTGTGTGTGTGTGTGTGTGTGTGTGTTGGGGTCTCACTCTGTCACCCAAGCTGGAGTGCAGTGGCACGGTCACTGGCTCACTGCAGCCTCGACCTCCCATACTCAGGTGATCCTCCAGAGAATCTGGGACTCCAGGTACACAACACCACATTTTTTGATTTTTTTTTTTTGGTAGAGATGAAGTCTCACTATGTTGCCCAGGCAGGTCTCAACTCCTGGCCTTAAATGATCCTCTCTCCTTAGCCTTCCAAAGTGCTGGAATCACAGATGTTAGCCACCCCACCTGGCCTCACCACATTTAAAAAAAATCCATTTATCTATCAAAGGACATTTAAGTTGTTTTCATATCTTGGCTATTGTGAATAATGCTGCAGTGAATGTGGAAGAGTAGATGTCTCTTAGTGATCCTGTTTTTAGTACTTTTGAAAGTATAGCTTACTATATACTCAGAAGTGGAATTGCTGGATCATATGGTGGTTCCATCTTTTAATTTTTTGAGAAACTTTTATACTGCTTTTAATGGCTATACTAATTTACATTCCCGCAACAGTGGACAAGGGTTTCTTTCTTCACATTTTTGACAGCACTTGTTCTCTTGTCTTTTTGATAACAGCCATCCTAACAGATGTTAGGTGACGTCTCACTGAGGTTTTAATTTGCATTTCCCTGCTGGTTAGAGATGCTGGGCACCTTTTCATGTGCCTTTTGACCATTTGAATTTCTTCTTTTGAGAACTGTGTAGTCACATCCCTTACCCATTTTAAAATTTGTTTATTTGTATTTTTAGTATTAAATTGTTTGGTTAAATTAAGTATTTTGGATATGAGCCCCTTATCAGATATACAGCTTGCAAATATTTTTTCCCATTTTGTAGTTGACTTTCCATTTTTGTTTTGTTTTGTTTTTGAGTTGTAGTCTCACTTCGTCACCCCGACTGTGGTTCAGTGGCATGCTCCTGGCCACCGCAGCCTCGACCTGTTGGGTTCCGGTGATCCTTCTGCCTCAGCTTTCCAAGTAGCCGGAACTACAGACGCACGCTACCATACTTGGCTAATTTTTTTATTTATTGTAGAGATGAGGTCTCACCAAGTTGCCTGGGTGGGTCTCAAGCCCGTGGACTCAGGCAATCCACTCACCTCGGCCTCCCAAAGCGCTGAGATTACAGATTTTTATATTCCTTGCTGTTCAGAGGCTTTTGAGTTTGATGTAATCCCACTTGTCTATTTTTGCTTTTGTTGCCTGGACTTCTGTTGTCATAATCTAGAAAATTATTGCCAAGACCAAAGTCAACAGATTTTTCCCTATGTTTTCTTCTAAGAGTTTTACAGTTTCCAGTTTTATGTATAAAGCTTCAGTTTATTTTGAGTTGATTGTTATGTATGGTGTGAGCTTTTTTGTCTTCCTATTTGCACTGTATAATGTGATAGTATATATTTTAGGATCAGGAATAAAATACTTGGACTTGATACCTATTCTACCTGGATATTTTACACGACTCCTTTATGCCTTAGTTTTATGATCTATGTAAAAAAGGAGGATTATTTTGGCCGGACTCAGTGGCTCAGCCTGTAATCCCAGCACTTTGGGAGGCCGAAGCAAATGGATTGCCTGAGCCTGCGGGTTCCAGACCTGCCCAGGCAACTTGGCGAGACCTCGTCTCCACAATAAATAAAAAATTAGCTGGGTGAGGTAGCGCGCGCCTGTAGTTCTGGCTACTTGGAAGGCTGAGGCGGAAGGATCGCCGGAGTCCAGCAGGTCAAGGCTGCGGTGGTCAGGGGCGTGCCATTACACTCCACCCTGGGTGACAGAGTGAGACTCCAACTCACAAAAAAAAAAAAAAGAGGAGGATTATTTTATATTAATCTACCTGGTGGAGCTATTCTGAGAATATAATAATTTACCAGCGCTCACATCAGTAACTGGTGAAAAGTAAAGATTTAGTAAATGCTAGCCATTGGAAGTTATTACATTACCTTTATTATTCAACGTAAGGGGCTTAATTGGGGATAGAACTAGCAAGAACAACTACACTAGATATGGGGGGAGATCTTTGTTATGTTGAGAGACTTGTTTTGTATCTGGTAAGCCACCTAACCAGACCTATTCAGGATAGGGCCTGTTGATGATAGGGCTAACATTCAGGTTATCACAATAGCCTGGTAAAAAAGTAATGGAGATAATTGATGGGATTTGGAAGCAACAGAAATTGCATCAGAGATGATTCAGAAATTTTGAACCTGCCAGGTGAGGAGCTTTGTGTTAATCAGAAATGGAAATCACAATGGAGATGAACTAGATTTTTGTTTAAGAATGTAACTGATGCAGTTTTATTTTTTATTTTTTTCATACTCAATATTTTTTATTATGCTATTGTGGGGTACAGTTAAGGGTTCGGTATACAAGTATGCTTCGTTCAGGCACTCTTGTTGATAAGGATGTCTCCCTGTCCCCAGACAGATATTTACTACCATTAATCCCATCTCCATTCCCCCCCTCATAGTTTCCCACCACTGTCAGTCATTTTCTTATGGTATAACGTTGGATGATGATCAAGGTCCACCATATGAGTGAGAACATGTGATACTCAGATCTTTGTTTCTGTGAGAGGTCACTCAGTATTATAGACTCTAGTTCCATCCAGGTTGCTGCGAAGTTCATGATTTTGTGCTTTTTTATGGCTGCGTAGTATTCCATTGTGTATATGTACCACATTTTTTTAATCCAGTCCTCTTTTGATGGACAACATGGTTGCTTCCAGGTCCTTGCTATTGTGAATAATGTTGCGATAAACATACGTGTGCAGGTATCTTTTTTATAGAGTGATTTGAGATCTTCAGGATATATTCCCAGTAGTGGTATTGCAGAGTCATATGGGAGGTTGATATTTAGGGCTTTTAGGAATTGCCACACTGCTTTCCACAGAGGTTGCACTGGTTTACACTCCCACCAACACTGTAAAAGTGTTCCCTTTTCGCCACACCCTCTCCAGCAACTGTTATTTTTTGAGTTATTGATAATTGCCATTCTGACTGGAGTTAGGTGGTATCTCAGTGTGGTTTTGATTTGCTGATGCAGTTTTAGATTAGAAACTTCAGTAGGGCTTTAACGAGAAATCCTGTGTTCAACATTCTTTTATGTCAGAAAATGAGTATCTAGATGTCCTTGGGGAAAAATTAGGATTAGAGATAAAGATTTGGGAGTAATGTTCATTGTAAGTATGTTTAGAGTCTTAGGCGAGTAGATTATATATAGTGGCAATAAAAAGAAGGCAGAGAGTAGATTCTTGAAGAATGTGCATTGTTCATTCATAATTGATTCCATTGTTTTATTCTCTCCAGTTTTCTTTAAATGCTGAACCAACAGCAAATGATAAAACTTATGTTATATTGAGTACAGGGATCTTTCTTGGTTTCAGATGTGATCCCTGTGAAGAAGGCAAATTTGTGGGACTAGGAATATATATTTTGATAACATAACTGTTCAGATTTTACTAGTGTAAATAATGGAATAACACAGGGCTGCAAAGCATTTTGCGATATCTCTTGTTTAGATATCCTGTTTTAAGCAAGCAAAATGCTACCACTGCATTTTTCAAATGAGATAGATGAAACCTACTTTGAACTTAATGAAAATCATTAAGTTATTAGATACAAAGAAGAACTAAATATCTCTCCCTGTTTGCTGTTATTACTGTTAGCTTTGTTTTCATCAAGGGTTCTCAGCCTTGGCACAAGTGAAATTTTGACTGGATGATTTTGTTTTGGGCAGCTACCCTGTACTTTGCAGGATATTTCACAGCCTTTCTAGCTTCTCTTCACTAGATGGCAGTAGCACCCCCCCCTGCATTCAGCCAAAAATGTCTCCAGGCATTGCCAAATATCTCCTGGGGACAAAAATCTCCCTTAGTTGAGAACCACTGCATTACACCACAAATACGTCACTTTTGCTTCCAGGTAGTTTCCTTTCTAGTTTTAGAGACTTTTCTTTGGTGTATGATCATACTGTACCTTTAAACTAGGCTCTGCTCTCATTTGTCCTAAAAGTCTTACTTTGTTGGCAGTTTACATTCATTATATTGTTTCTTTAAGATGGCAGTGATTTCTTAGATTATGTTGGTAATTGCGCTTAGACATAATGTATCTCCAATTTTTTTTGACAGCTCACCTGGTAAAATCAGATCTATTTCCTTTTCTTTTTGTTTGAGTTGGAGTCTCACTGTGTCGCCTAGTCTGTGGAGTACAGTGGCATGCTCCTGGCCACTGCAGCCACAACCTGCTGGGCTCAGGCGATCCTTCTGCCTTAGCCTTCTAAGTAGCCAGAACTACAGGTCTACACCACCATGCCCGAATAATTTTTTTATTTATTGTAGAGACGAAGTTTCACCATGTTGCCCAGGCTGGTCTCGAACCCGCGGGCTCAGGCAGTCCTCTCGCTTTGACCTCCCAAAGTTCTGGGATTATGGACTTGAGCCACTGCGCCCGGCCCAGATCTATTTTCAAATAATTAAATGTTGCCTTCATCAATTAAATATAATTTTAATAGTTATTTTAATCTAGACATGTGCTGGTGAACTTAGTGAAATTAAAATGTGTATTTCTCCTTAATTATACGTAAGACTATGTTACGTATGAAAGGATGTTTTTATGTCCTTGTTATCGTTCAGCAAGGTTCTGCATTTCAAGTTTGATAAATCGTAAATATTTGTTTTTAAAAAGGTTTATTAAGTCCCTGTATTATATAATATTTTGCTCTTATGATTTGGGGGATCATGAAAAAAGTATTCTTTTGATAGGGATTGATACGTACAATATTTAATAAATATTGTTAATTAACTTATTTCATAGTCTCAACTATGCTATTAAAAATACATTTAAGTATACCTGAGACAACTATTTTATAATAAGTTAAAAATTCTGTACTTCAATTATTTTCATTCTTTATCTAATTTTTTTAGCATTTGACTGGTGTTTTATAGGCATATAATGGATAGGATTTTTACTGAAGTAGCATTTACATTCTTTTGAGTCATTGTCTCACTTGGTCACTCAAGCTGGAAGGTAGTGGCACACTCATGACTCACCGCAGCCTTGACCTTCTGGGCACTGGTGGTCCTCCTGCCTCAGCCTCCTGAGTAATTGTGATTACAGGCATGCGCCATCACACCCAGCTAAGTTTTTGATTTTTGTGGAGATAAACTCTTGGTATTTGCCCAGTCTGGTCTCTAACGCCTGAGCTCAAGCAATCATCTCACCTTGACCTCCCAAGGTGCTGAAATTTCAGGTGTGAGCCACTGTGCCTGGCCCAGAATTTACATTCTAGTGAGTATTTTAGCACATTTAACTCATGGTGTCTATGTCTTTGATGAATCTCCACTCAGTAGGTGGGAACTAAAATACCGTTTTCTAAAATTTTATATTGTGCATTTCATTAGTTTTCATAAATTTGCTTCAAAATTCCTAATAACATCAAGTCTAGTATTTCAAGTTAATGGAAATGATTTGGTGTGCAGTGAGATGAGGAACGACTTAAGTTTCTGAATTATTGCTGTGTAAAAACAGAAGAGTTAGTACATGCTCTTTTCTCATTAGACAAGATTGATTCTTGATTTCCAGACAGGAGAATGTGAATTTTGTTTAATGTTTATTATACAAATAAAATTACATATTAAAAGACTTTTAGGAATTGCCTTAGGTACTCTTTGTGAGATATTTAACAACTTTAACATCATTAAACTTTCCTAAATTTAATAGTTTAGATTGATGTTAATTTCTCAGTGATCTTATAGTCACTTATGTAAACAAATAGGAAACAAGTAAACAGAGATGTAAGTATGACATTCCCTTGGCAGAGGTTGTAGATGGGAGGAGGTGGGATGCATAACCTTTTTCAGATA
Source organism: Carlito syrichta (assembly GCF_000164805.1). Lineage (NCBI taxonomy): Eukaryota > Metazoa > Chordata > Mammalia > Primates > Tarsiidae > Carlito > Carlito syrichta. The sequence continues at coordinate 244,552 of NW_007251276.1, forward strand.
ACACAGCTCCCAGTTTTTTTTCTTCTTGTCCTCCCTTGCAGACTCTCCATTCTCCCTGTACTCTTTTTGATCCTCTGTGACTATAATAAGCCACTGTTGCAAAGAGGTCTGTGATTCTTCTTTTTCTTTAAAAAAAATTTCAGTTGCTTTATTAGGAAAATGATTACATTTTATCAGTTTATTTTCTTTAATGAGTCCACAAATGGACAATTTTGCAATTCCTACATTCCACAGAACTTGTGTTTAAAGAGAACTTACGTTTAAAGAGATGTATTTGTGGCCATCCTGAAGTACATACGTTACCTAAATGAATTGCTCAAATGAAGTTGATGGGACTTTCCAGGGAAAATTTTATACTCATTCATCCTCTGAACAAGACTTGGGGGTGTTGTTGTTGAGTTGTAAAAGTTCTTTATATATTCTGGTATATCCAGATCTGGGTATTGTCAGATGTATAATTCACAAAAATTTTCTCCCATTTGTAGGTTGCCTTTTCACTTTCTTGATAGTTTTCTGTGATGCACAAAGGTTTTTAATTTTGATCGAGTCCAAGTTACCTAATTTTTGTATTTGTTGCCCATGCTTTTGGTGTCAAATCTAAAACTCCATTGCTGAATCCAGGGTCTTGAAGCCCTATGTTTTCTTTTAAATCTTTTATGGTTTTAGCTGCTATATTTTGGTTATTCATTTTTCGGGTTAATTTCTGTATACAGTGTGAGATTGGGACCTTACTTCAATGTTTTAAATGTGGTAATTCAGCTGTCCAGCACTGTTTCTTGAGGAAGGTATTCTTTCCCCATTGAAGGAACTTGATATCCTTTCACAAAAAGTATCAGTTGGCTATAAATGTATGGGCTTATTTTTTTTACTGACAGTTCTGTTGTATTGGTCTATATGTCTGTTGTTCTGCCAGTACCATACTGTTTTGGTTACTTCAGCTTTGTAGTAAGTTTTAAAAGTGTAAAGTGCTGGGCTCGGTGGCTCAGCCTGTCATCCCGCGCCTTTGGGAGGCTGAGGTGAGTGGATGGCCTGAGCCCGTGGGTTCGAGACCCGCCTGGGCAGCGAGACCTCATCTCTACAATAAAGCATAAAATCAGCCGGTCGTGGTAGCGTGTACCTGTAATTCCGGCTACTCGGAAGGCGGAGGCGGAAGGATCGCCGGAGCCCAGGGTCGAGGCTGCGGGGGCCGGGAGCGGCCACTGCACTCCAGTCTGGGCCACCGAGTGAGACTCCAACTCAAAAAACAAAAAAGTGTAAAGTGTGAGTCTTCCAGGTTTGTTATTTTTTGAAGATTCTTTGACTCCTCCAGGGCCCCTTGAAATTCCATGAGGATTTGAGGGTTGTCTCCTTGCAGTTGGAGCCGCATCCTGTCGCCTGGGCGCCGTGTAGCGCGAGAATCCTGACTGCCTCCGGCTTCCACCCGCCAGGCTTAGGCTGCGTGAGACGGCCGGCACATGTCATGCCTGGCGGGTCTTTGGCTTCTCGCTGTTTGTGGAGGCGAAGTCTCGGCCGCGCTGCCTAGGCTGGTCTTGAGCTCCTAGCTCCAAGTGATCCTCGTGCCTCGGCCTCTTGAAGTGCTGGGATTACGGGCACGAGTCACTGCCTCCAGCCAGGCTTTTCCATTTCTGGAGAAAAGGCTGTTGGAATCATACTGAAGCTATAATTTGTTCTGGGTAACGTTAATGTCTTAACAATATTAAGCCTACCTATCCATGAACGTGTGATGTCTTTCCATTTTTAGGTCTTCTATAACTTATTTGTCAGTGTTTGTATATATAAAGTTTTCAGTATACAAATCATCTGCCTCTTTGTTTAAATTTATTCTTAGATATTTTGCTTTTTAGATACTTTAAAAAATTTATTTAATTTCTTAAATAATTTTTTGGATTTTCACTGCTGGTTTGTAGAAATAAAACTCAGTTTTTGTGTTAAAATATCACCAAAAATATTAAATTATTAGGAATACATTTTACAAATGTTGTAGAAGACCCATATACTGAAAACTACATAACATTTTTGAGATTCACTTATGGAGACCAAAATAAATGGAGAGATTTACAGTGTTTATGAATCAGAAGATTCAGTGTTTTTAAGATGTCATTTTTTCCTTATCTGTTAATTCAGGGCAATCCTCATTAAAATATCCGCAGCCTTTTTTTTTTAATAGAAATTGAGAAGCTGATTTTAAAATTTATGTGGACATATGTAAATCCGGCATTAGCTAAAAGTGTTTTGAAAAAGGATATAGTTTGGGTACTTAACTTGTTTTCAAAACTTATAAAGTTACAGTAATCAAGGCAGTTTGTTTTTAGCAGGAAGAAATGATATATGACAATGCAACAGATTAATAAGAGTTGAAATATATCTATATCTATAAGCAATTGATTTTTGGCAAAGGTGCCGAGACAATTTCACTGAAGAAAGGATAATTTTTTCAACAAATGGTGCTGGATCAATTTGATATCCTTTTGCCAGTGAATCTAGTCCTTTGCTTCATGCCATAGAAATAAGCAAACTTGAAGTGGATCATATACCTACAAGTAAAGCTAAAACTATAAAACTTCTCTAAGACAACAGTAGAAAACTCTAATAATTTTAGGTTAGGAAAATACTTCTTAAATAGGTCACAAAAAGCACAAATTACATAATTTAAACATGGATAATTTTGACTTCATTAAAATAAAAAGCTTTGCTCTTCAAAAGAAATTTAAGAAAATTAAAAAAACCAAAGACTCTTAGAAAATATTTGCAATACATACTTCCAATCAAGGCTATTTGTCCAAAATATACAAATAACTCTCACAAGCCAGTAATGAATCAAATAGTTTAGCAAAAAAGAAGAGTAAAATATCTGAATGGACACCAAAGAAAGTATACAGATAGGAAATAAGCAAATGAAAAAATCTTCAACATATTTTGCCATTAGAGAAATGTGAATTAAAATTATGAGACACACGTGAGAATGGCTAAATTAAAAAGACTGACAATGCCTAGTCCAAGGTGCATGTGGGACAAACAAACATCTTAAACATTGCTGGTGGGAATAGACAATGTTAAAGTCACTTTAGAAAACAGTTTGACAGTGGTTACAAGGCCAAACATGCATTTACCATGTGACACAGCCATTCCATTTTCTTGTGTATTTATCCAAGGGTTATGAAAACATGTCCACACAAATGTTCAGAGCAGCATCATTCATGGTAGCCAAAAACTGCAAATCACTCAGGTGTCTATCAACTTGTGAATACATAAACAATTTGTGGCCTATACATACAATGGAATCCTGCTCAACAATAAAAAGGAGCATGTTACTAATACAGGCACCAGCATCGATGCATCTCAAAAACCGTATGGGAAGTATTTCTTGCAGATTCTAGAAAAGGTACAGCTCTGGTGGAAAGCAGAGCACTGGTGCGAGAGAGTTGGGTGAGGGAATTGACTGCATACAAATGTCAGGAGGAAGGTTTATCAGGTCATTGAAATTTTCCATTTCGAGTTTGGAGGTAGTTATGTGACTGTATATATTTGTCAGAACTCATTGGTTAATTTTATTCATTGTAAATTTTCCCTCAGTAAAGCTGACCTAGAAAACTTTTTTTAAAAAATTAAGCTTTAAGTCATGAAAAGATTAGATGGAATAACTGGTTTTTTTATTTTTCTGGATTTTCATAAACAAGGGTCTACAGTGTCTTTGGTAGGAAAAAGAAAAAGGTCATTTGTAAGATGCAGCTATCTAGCCTCACTTGCTAGTTGAAGGTAAAAATTATGTTTGGATAAGAGTAGTAATTTTGCCTAGTAAAAAGTAGCATGATGTTTTAAAAAACTGTGTTTACGTTTTCAGCTTCTTAACTATTATCATCATTTAAATTGACTTTAGAAATATAAACCTGGTCGATGTGATGATATTTTGAAATGGAAGCCTCCTAGTCTGAATTCTGTGGATTTTCGTCTAAAAATAACAAGAATGGGAGGAGAAGGGTAAGTATGCACTTTTGTTTCCAGTGACTTTTGCATGAAATAATAACCATTTGTATAAGACCTTACTATTTACAGTATATTTAACATATGCTTTACTATATTTTTTTAAAAACTAAAATACTTTATTTTACAATATACTTTACATGTATACGTATATCGCATTTTCAGATTACTCTTTTGACCTATGACAGCTAAAATTTTGTAGCATCCTTTAAACTTTACTAACTTCAGTCTTAAAATCTTTTTTTAAAAATGGATATAGTTATTAATAATATAAAACTGAATTTTGTTAAATTGTAAAAGTGAAAATAGGCCTCACTCAAAGATAATTCTATCAAAGGATCAAGTGAGGTGTGATCATTAGTATAGTTAAATGTATTGAAATGTCTTTTTTAACTTTGAAGGAAAGCACTTCATGTTTGCATTTGCACTACAAATATTTATTCATACTTTTGTATGATAAGATTTTAATTGTTGACTGTCATTAAGATTTTTCATATTGTTCATTTTGTTAACCCTTTTGTTTATAGGTTCATTTTCCTTTTATGACTTTATAGGTGGCTATGTTCGATTAAAATATTCTTTAACATGAATATTTTGTTTTTCCAAATCCTTGTTTTATTTCGTTTTGCTCCACAAATTTTCAAGGCTTTTTATCTAAGTGAATGCATCTAACAAAATAAGACATGCTTAATCAAGGAAGTCATACAGAAAGCAAATAAGATAATGCTAGCAAAGAGATTAAAGTTTACCCGTGCATCCCATGAAATTCTTTTTACTTGTCAGAGATAAGATACAGATATGCTTTTTGGTAGCTAATGGAACAAAGGCTGTGTTGTCAATTATAGGAGTCCAGACTGCATATGAGTAACGGTCTCCTAGAAAGACTGCCGTTTCAAAGAAAGGAAACTGTCAACGGAGCAAATTCTAAGTAGTAAAAGGGGGTTTAATAAGCCAAATGGGTTTTAGTGTTTTTAAAAAATAGGGTATTTAATATTTTATTTTACATCCTTAAATGTTTGTTGCCATTAGAATGTAATGGCGCTGGGCTCGGTGGCTCAGCCCGTAATCCCACACTTTTGGAGGTTGAGCTGAGTGGATTGCCTGAGTTCGTGGGTTCGAGACCCTCCTGGGCAACTTGGTGAGACCTCATCTCTACAATAAATCAAAAAATTAGCCAGGCATGGTAGCGTGCACCTGTATTTCCAGCTACTTGGAAGGCTGAGGTGAAAGGATCGCTGGGGCCCAGCAGGTCGAGGCTGCAGTGGCCCAGAGTGTGCCACTGCACTCCAGTCTGGGAGACAGAGTGAGGCTCCAACTAAAAAAAACAACAAAAAAAAGTAATGGCAAAAATTGTTAAAACAAGTATCTCAGCTCTGAAACAGTTATTGAGCTCTGTATTAGTCTGATTTTAATCCAAGGATCGATACATTTTAGACTGTTTATAGGAATAGGTGGAATGTGCGCACGCACACGCGAATGATTTTGGTTAGTTTTCAGACATTTTTGTCTCTTACATAAATAGTGGATAGATGTTGATACATAGTACTTGCAAGATTATTCTTCCTGACTAAGTGCCTAGTATACAGATATTCTTGGTTGGCGGTTAACTGTGCAACTGTACATCAGTAATTATGCAGGCTGGGTGTAGGCCTAATATGTTTTTCTGAAAGTACCTTATGAAAGATTACTTCACTACTAACAAAGTGGAGAATGAGGAATTTGACTGGGGCTACACTTTGGTTTTTAAAGACTCAGATGGGTATAGTTCTTTGAAAAATAAGACTTCAAAGATGTGAAATTTGTTAAATTGCTTAATTATTAGATCTTTTTTGCCCAATGCTATATTTATAATATTTGGTTAAAGAGTATAGGCTCTTGCGTGTTTTCTTGATTGTTTCAGTGAACTTTGAAAAATCATTTAGTTTTTTCTTTTACAGATCCTAATTCTTATTAGCACTTAAAAGCTGCATGAGACTGAATATAGAATGCCCATCTCTAGTAGCAAAAAATGAAAAAATTTTTTTGCAGCTGCCTATTATAATGTATATATGATGTAGCAAAATGTAATTCTGTTTAGTTGTCATCACAGCTTTCCTTTTATATTCATAGGATATTTTGAATATGTTTTGTTCTTTTTGGGGATGATGTTTCCTTTTTTTAAAACTCACTTAAGAAAATATTTTAAAGAGTGGGGTATAATTCAGGATTAGGTACATAAGTGGTCATCGTACAGGTGAAGTTTGGGGCTACCATTGGTCCTCACGTAGCCTGGTTAAGGATCAGGTACCCTTGTTGATGTTAACGTATCCTGTCCCCTGGCAGGGTCGTGCTACTGCTAGTCCCTTTCTTTAGTATTATGATCAATGTTTGGGATCCACTTATGAGTGAGAACATATGGTGCTCAGTTGTTTCTGTGATAGATCACTTAGTATGGTGGACTCTAAATCCATCCAAGTTGCTGCGAAGTCCATAATTTTGTCCCTCTTATGACTGTGTAATATTCCATTGTGTACATGCATCACATTTTAAATATCTAGTCCAGTTTTGATGTGCAGCACAATTGGTTTCATGTTTTTGCTGTTGTGAATAGTGCTGTAAATATGCATGCTCAAGTATCTTTATCGTAGAATGATTTGAGTTCCTCTGGGTATATTTCCAGAAGGAGGATTACTGGGTCATATGAAAGGTCAATTTTTAGATCTTTTAGAAATTGCCACAATGTTTTCCACAGAGGTTGTATTAACTTACACTCCCACCAACAGTGCAGTAACATTCCCTTTTCTCCGTATCCTCTCCAGCATCTGTTGTTTTTGATTTATTGCTGATGGCCATCCTGACTGGAGTGAGGTAGTATCTCAGTATGGCTTTGATTTGCATTTTTCTTTGGTGATTAGTGATGCTGAGCATTTTTCCATGCATCTGTTGTCTGCTTGTATGTCTTCTTTTGAGAAGTATCTATTCATGTATTGTGCCCACTTTTTAATAGGGCTGTTTGTTTTTTTCCTTTTGACACGTTTGAGTTCCTTATAGATCCTGGATGTTAGGCCTTTGTCAGATATATAGTTGGCAGGTATTTTTCTCCCATTCTGTGGGCTGTCTCCCTACTCTCCTGATAGTGGTTTTTTGTTGTTGTTGTTTTTGCTTTGTAGAAGCTTTGCAGTTTGATGAGGTCCTACTTATCTATCTTATCTTTTATGGCACGGGCTTTTGGAGTGTTGATCAGGAATTGGTTGCCTATTCCAATGTCTGTAAGGGTGTCTCTTGTGTTTTCTAAGATTCTTATAGTTTGAGGTTTTATGTTTAGGTTTTTTGATCCATTTAGAGTTAGGTTTTGTGTATGATGATAGGCAGGGGCCCTGTTTCAATCTGCTGCATGTGGCTGGCCGGTTTTCCCAGCATCACTTACTGATTAGGTTCTCTTTTCCCCAGTGTTAGTGGAGGCTTTGTTGAAGATGAGTTGGTTGAGAAATTGAGGTTTTGCTTCCGGAATCTCCATCCTGTTCCATGGGTCTGTATGTTTGTTCATGTACCAACACCAGGCTGTTTTGATTATTGTGGCCTTATAAGTATAAAACCTGGAAGTGTGATACCTCCCGCTTTGTTATTTTGCTGAGGATTGTTTTGGCTATTTGTGACTGTTTATGTTCCCATATGAGTTTCTGTGTTATCATTTCTGGGTCTGAGAAGAATGAGGCTGGTAACTTCATGGGCATCGCATTGACGCTGTAGATTGCCTTGCATAGGAGGGACAGCTTCACCATGTCGATTCTTCTAGTCCGTGAGCATGGGATCTTTTTCCATCTGTTTGTGTCTTCTGGGATTTCTTTGAGCAGGGTTTTGTTGTTTTCGTTGTAAAGGTCTTTCTCTCCTCTGGTTAGGAGGATGCCAAGGTATTTCATTTTTGTGTGTGGCTATTGTGAATAGGATTGTGCTTTTTATTTGGTTCTCTGTTTGTTCTTGGTGTATAACAATGTGACTGTCTTTTTGTTCCTTTAAAATTTTACCTATTTATGTCTAATTACAAAAAAAAAGAATTATTTTTGATTGTTGTGTGTAGTGCATCTTTGAAACACTTCAAAATGTCACTGTTTAAGCTGATTTTCAGATAGGGATTTGCAAGTTCCATTAGTGTAGTTACATCATTTATTTGAGCAATGAAAGGGTCGTCTGAGGCAAGGTAGCCCCGAGCTGGTGCTGGGACTGGGAACAATGCGAGATTGCAGCCAGGTAAGAAAGTAGAAAGAAGTAAAGTTCGTTATTCACTTTTCACAGATTGGAAAGGGGCTGACACTCAGAGGCAAGTGTGGCCTCGAAGGGCCATGAAATGGGTATTTTTAAGGGCCTTTGGGTAGGGGGATTTGGGCCGAAGGAGTGTCCAGGGCTGTGGGTCTTTGATGCTGATTATAGTTGCGAGTCTTAGGTCTTGCGGTCCCCAGACATGAGCATTTCATGCCCTCAGGTGGGGGCCAGATGGCAGGAGATGAGGGGAGGGGCTTTCCTGCAAGAGACCTGTCAGACCTTTGCAGTCCACAAACCCCTTGACCAAAAGGTGGTCTTATCATTTCTATGGTTCTGTTGTTGTGTCTGATGGCTATTAGCCAGTTGTGGGGTAGGCTGCCTCTTAGCCTGCGGTAGAATGTCTGAACGCTTCCTAAAACCTGCCTATCGGAAGTTTATTTATCTATGCCCAACCTTTGCTAGATTCAAGCGTGTCAGGGGTAAAGTTTAGCAAAAATGGCTGTGCTGAGGTAGAGTCTATGCTAAACTAAGTTTATTTATTTTATTATTTTTTATTTTTTTGAGTTGGAGTCTCACTCAGTCACCCAGCCTGGGGTGCAGTGGCTGCTCCCGGCCACCGCAGCCTCCACCTGCTGGGCTCTAGCGATCCTTCTGCCTCAGCCTTCCAAGTAGCTGGAACTACAAGGTGCGCGCTACCACGCTCGGCTAATGTTTTGATTTTATTGTAGAGATGAGGTCTCGCTAAACTAAGTTTATTCTAGGTTTCTATAGGTACCTCCTTTCATTCTCACCTCTTGCTGTTTCAAAAATATTCTTATTCTTGGGATTAGGGATGAGATCAGACTTCTGTAGCTACTTCCTGCTGAACATGGGGCGTAGAGCTGTCCCTACCTGTCTAGAGCAAAAGGAGGGGATGAGAGGATAGGAGCCCATATAACATGGATGTCAGTTTTCAAAAATGGGATATTTAATATGAAATATTATGGTAATTATTACATAAAACATGGATTATTCAGTTAGCTGGAGTAAGTTGCTTTTTTTAAATGTAAAGAATGTTACACATTATAGAAGTTTTCACTAAATAAATGAGTTTATACTTAATACTTAATAGCGACTCAGTATATTAGAGAACATTGTAAGACATGTCTGTAAGAGTTTGAAAGGAGTATATCCATATGGGCATGGCATGTACTAGGGAAGTGAGACTAAGCTAAATACCGTGAGACAAGCTAATTTCTTATGTTTGATTGCACTTCCACATATTTTTCCAAAGCTTAAAATGGAGTGGAATGTCTTGAAAGGTGTAATATAAATACCAATCTTTGAAAATGACCACGGTAAATTTTTTTTAACAATGAAGTCTTAGGCTTTCTAGGTATGGTTTTGAGTCTCACCCAGTTACTCTAATAAAGTGGTTATAGACTGAAACTTAATATAAATAAAAAAATCTATTTTATGTGTTAAACGCCCTGTTGATGGCAATTACAGTCTGAACTTTGCTCTTTTCACTCCCATTATCACTTCTGAAAATTTGAGATGTTTTTACTTCACATTGATTTGTCGTGTCTTAAAATAATTTTTGTATATCTTAGCAACTTATATTGTGCTGAGTTTTATAGACAGATAATACAGATTTTCATCTGAGAGCTATTCATTGTTTTTAAAAATGTCAAGTTTTATGTTAACTAATCTGCAACTCAATACTGTGGTTATTATCGAAAGCTAGAATTACAAAGGTAGTCTGTACTCTGAAAACTGCACACTCTCAAGTATAATATCAGTAACTGATAATGAGTGGTATAAACTTACTTTTTGTATAGCCTAGTATTTTAGAGAACAGATCCTAGAGACAAACTGCCTGGATTGAAATCTGACTAGCTGTGTGACTTTGAGCCCGTTGCTTTTTTTCTGTGCCTTGGGTTCTTCAATAATAAAACAGGAATTGACCTTGTAAGGCTTTTGTAAGGATTAAATAAGCAAATAAATGTAAAAAACTTAGAACAGAACCTGGTGCATGTTAAGCATTTAAATGTTTGCTATTATTTTTGTTGTTTTAATAAAAATGAATTTAAAAGTCCATATTCCCCTCTTGCTACTCTTATAGGTCTACCTGTTCCTTGCTGCATTGTTTAAATCCAACTTTGCCTGTGAATCATTTCTTGTTACATTCTAATCCCTGTTAATTTTTCCTCATTAGAATGTGTATATCAGCCAAGAGAGGTGGCTCAGGCCTGTAATCACAGCACTTTGGAAGGCTGAGGTGGGAGGATTGCTTGAGTTTAGGAGTTTGAGACCAGCCTAGGCAGCACAGTGAGACCTTGTCTCCTCAAAAAATTTTAAAAAACTAGCTGGTGTGGTGGCATGTGCTGGCTACTCAGGAGGCTGAGGTGGAAGGAAAACCTGAGCCCAGTAGTCTGCAGTGAGCTGTGATTGTGCCACTGCACTCCAGCAGTGAGCCCTCAACTCATAAAAAAAAATTAAGATGCTTATATCTTTAACTTTTTGCAAAGTCACCTAGCACTTTTAATAGAGATTTTTGTAGCAAACCTCTTAGAGTAAACTTGGCAGTACGTAGAGTGGTTAAGAACATGGCTTATTGGCTAAGACTACCCAGAACCAAATCCCACTTCCACCACTTGCTTGCTGTGTGTGGTCTTATTAGTTAATTTGTGTAAGCTTCCTCATCTGTAAAGTGTCCACAGTAATAGTGCTTGTTTCAAAGATTTGTTGTAAAGTTTTATTCATACTCAATATTTAATGCAGGGGTAAGCCAAAGAAATATGAGTTTGTCCTTGTTGACTTTACTAGTTAATGGGCTAAAATGCAAAAATGATACTGTTATGAGATTTTGAGGGGATTAAACAATGCATGTGAATTCAGCATAGAACTCAATAAATGCTTACTTTTTTAGTAGCAATTGTATAGCAACTTTGCTTGATTTTTACATTCACACATAGTGGTATGATGTTAATAGGTATATCAGTTTGGATCTAGTCAAAACCAGAAACCACAGCAATTATTTTAACAGAATGAATTTGATATGAAGAATTGTTGTCAGTTACTAAAGAACTGAAAAGGCGGAAAAGTCTCGCAAAGGAAGCTGCAGGAAGCATCTACCATGTCGAGGTCTGGGGAACAAAGGGATGAGGGTGGATTATTAAAATTGAGAAGATTTGAGGGGATCCTGCAGAGTTCATAAGAAGGTTGCTGCCCAGCTGGCATTCCCTCTGCAAGATGATTTTGAAGGAGGGACCCTATGGCTCTGTGTTTAGATATCTGAGGAAGGTCGGTGCTGACCAGAGGGTGTGGGTGTTTCAGAGGCGGCCCAGGGAAGTTGGTTCTAGCACTATAGAAAAATGTCAGTAGGACCAGCTGGTACTACTGGAATCAACTGCCACCCAAAGGAAGAAAATGTTTGCTGCAGACAGGAAAGAACGGATTCTTTCTCCTCCAGGCTTTTAGTCATCCAGTTTATCATGGGCAACTTAGGTCATTGCATGATTACTTGCTTCCCATGGTTAAGCCTTCACTCTCTATGAAGGTCCAGTAAGTAATCCAGGATCTGTTTCTCAAAAGAATAATGGTCTTTAGAAAATGGCATGGTTTTGCTCCAACCCTCAAGATTTGTGCTGTAATTTTCTGGTTGCAGCTTGCCAGAGACTCCAGATAATTGTTATACTGATTCTAAGCCCCAAGTGGGAGAGCAGCTTATACTACAGCCTGTACTTGTTGCAGAGCCCTGAATTCTTCGATCCCAGTTTAAGAGTGGCAGTCTCTCAGGTCCCTTGGTAAATGAGTTGGAGTACTGCTCCAAAATGCACTGTTTGTTATGCTTTGTGACCTGGTAGATAATGCAGGTGTAGTAATTTGTTCTTCACCTTAGAGAGCTATCCTGATAGGCCTCAGACCATTGGAACCCTAGAAATCTTACTTAGGCAGTTGGCTTTGTAATTTTTGTGGTTTTTATCTTAACTGCCTTACACATGTCTTACTCAGAGGTCTGAAGAACTTTATGCTTCCTCCTCATCACTCCCAATACGTATTGGTGCACCAGCATTGTTGATCAGTGGTTTGTTGTCCAAATGACCACTGTTCCTGAAAAAATAAAAAAGAAAGACAGTAGCAAGTGATACGGAGATACTGGAACCCTTAAACACTGATGCTGATGTAAATTGGTGTAACCACTTGGGCAGACAGTGTTTGGTAATTCCTCTAATGTTTAAGGTAGACTTTCCATATGACTCAGCAATTCCTCTCAAGTCTATATTCAAGAGAAGTGAAAAGATGTGTCCACACAAAAACTTGTACATGAATCTGCCTAGCAGCATTATTCATAATAGCCAAAAGGTAGAAACAACCCAAGTATCTGTTAACTGACAAATGGATAAATAGGAAACAAAAAAATAAGTCTTCCATTCAACAGGGTAGTGTGGAAGGTCCTCTTAAGCACAGGGACTGTGGAATTATACTACCTGGATTTCAGTTTCAGTTCTGCCACTCTGTCCTCAAGTCACTTACTCTTCGTTGTTGCTTGTGTTTCTGAAAGTAACTCTTATTATGAGGATAATAGTAGTGCCTACCTCTTGTGGAAACTTAATGACATAATACATGTAAAGTGTTTGGATTGGTGCATATTATATAATAAATAATAAGTAAATATTTACTATTTAAAAAGACCACTGTCTCTCTGGATCATACTGTTAGGTACAGAGGGTGCAGAGGGGACACAGCACTGGTAACAGGGATCCGAGTAACACAAAGATTTGCAACACAAAGAGGTGAAGAAAGAAGAGATTTAAGAAAGGTTCACTTCCCACAGACAGGAAGAGAGCCCTCACTCTAAGATGAGTGTGGCCGTCTGGGGTGTGATCTGATGCCACATGAAAGATGCAATGAATTGCACAGAAGTTAGATTTAAAAATATAGTTTATTTAAAAATAAATTAGAGCGAGAAAGAGAAGAGAGAGAAGATTCACCTCCCCAAAGCCAGGAAGCATGGTGACAGCCATAACTCAAAGAGCACATGGCCACACCAGAGTCTAGCAAGGCAGTGGCAAATGGCTGCTTGTGGCTGAGTCCTTTTAATCATTCCCCTTGATGGGGGGAGATAATTAAGGTGATTGGGTGGCGGTCTGCTCCATGTCGTCATTAAGGGACAGGTCAGTGCAGGTGACGGACAACAGGCAGACTGGTGGGCTGGCCACATGGTTGCTGCCGTGGTGGGGCCGAGTCGCATGGGCCACGAAGGGCTGATTAAGCTCACCTGGGCCCAGAGGGGCTTTTCCTGAGAGAGCCTTGTTAGACATTTGCAGTCTACAAGCTCCTTGACCACAAGTGGTCATGTGATCGCTTTTATGGCTTTGGCCAGCCAAGGGGTGATCTTTGACTGCCTTGACAAGGAACCATAAGTTTGCTAAAGATTATTATGCCAAACCATGGATTTCCTAATGGTCATGCTGAGGCAAAAAGACGAAACTAAGAATAAGCTGAGTGTCTTCTAGGTTTCTCTAGGTCCCTCCTTTCACACACCATGGCAGAGAGCAGTATCCTTTGGTCCTGGGATCTGGTGTTGGTCATGCCAGGCAAGGGCAAATAGCATCTGATAGTACTTTAAGGTATTTATCAACTTGTATATAAAATTTCAGAGTCTATGCTCATTTGTTTCATTAAAGATAGCTTATCTGGAACAGCAGCTGCAATTGCTATAACAACCTGATTTCAGTTTATGATATTCCAAAATCACTGTAAGTCTTTGATGGTGCTATTAAGCTCTGTGTTTCCCTTGCTGATGGTGGTGCTAAGCTCTGTGTTTCCCTTGCTGATTTTGGTTTTTTCCCTGGTAGGGAGGGCAAGTTGCAAGGACTTTCACTTGACCTTTCTTAGCAAAATACCTATACACCATGGGTCAGAGAACCAGTGTAGAAATTCAGTTGCCAAGTATTTCTCTTCTAGTTATACATCCAGTATCTGGAAAATAAGCACATGTTGTATTTGTGGACATGCTGTCCCGCTTAGATTTAAACTTGAGCCAAGTACCCATTGATCATGTGATCACCCTAAGCTCTCTGAATAACTTGTGGACCACAATTGCATTTTGGGTCCCTGGCAGTTAGTGTCTTTTAAAAGTGACTGACTGATAATTCCTGAGTGGTTTGGGTGTTCTTTTTATCCAATATACAATCACCCTAGCAAATGCCACTGGTTCTTTGAAAAACACTTGGAAGATTTATAGCAAGGGTCAGCTGTAAAAGGCCGGATAGTAAATATTTCAGGGTTTGTGGTCCATACAGTCTCTATCCCAACTACTTAACTCTGCTACTGTGATGCAAGATCAAACATAGACAGTATGTATATCAAGGAACATGGCTGTGTTATCATTAAACTTCATTTACAAAAATGAACGTCAGACCAGATATAGTCTATAGAACATAGTTTGCCAGCTGCAGATTTAAAGTACCTGTGATATTGTTGCAGGGTCCTTTTTTAAGGGAATCTGGCCTCTTTTTGTATCAAGAGCCTCAGATTTGTTAAGCAGCTAAAGACTGTTTACTTGGCATTGAGAAATGTCAGCTTTATAGTAAACACAGGAATATGTAGAACCGACTGCATGATTCTGCCTGACCTCATATTGGAAAAGTCCTCGTGTTCTGCTTACTGGAATAAAAATAGCATGAGCTGAGCGCAGTTGTGCATGCCTACCATCCCAGCTACTTGGGAGGCTGAGGTGGGAGGGTTTTCTGAGCCCAGAAGTTGGAGTCTGTTCTGGACAACACGGTAAGACCCCATCTCTTAAAAAATAAATAAATAAATAAAGCAGTTCTGTTTCTCATGCTTATTTGAACTAGTGTTACTATTTTCAAGAAGGAGATTATAGTGGTAAAATATCCCGAATGTTGAAAAGATGTTCTTATATAAGAGAGGACTAAGTAAGCAAGAATATAGCTTCTAAACTGTAGAGGGGTAAAACATCTTCATCTTTTTCTATTGCTGAGCAGAGACTTTTTCTTTTTTCCACCATCTACCTCTATTTTGAAGGGAAATACCTAATTCTTTTATTTATAGTTCACTTAAAAATTATCTTAAAGAGGCAAAATTTGGGATAAAAGCCTAAATATAATCAATATTATTACATAGAATGCTTAATGAGTAAGCTGTTTTTTATGTGTAATAATGAATATTTTTATCATTAGGCAAATGACCTGTGGTTACTGCTTTCTTACTCTGAAATATTCTTATCACCCCAACATCCTTTAAGACAAGTGTTTTCTTAGGGCTTTCAGTCTTTGAGTGCTTGCTACTGTCAATACTCTTGATTTTGTTTGTTTTCCAGCATGGCCTTGGAGAGGGGAGGAGGAGCTGTGACTAACCTTTTTTTCTGGTCCTTTTCCTGACTGTCCCTTAGACTCAGTGACTCCTGTTGACTCTGTTATTTCATCCTCCTTACTTCCCACAGATAATCTTTCCCAGGCCACCTACCAAAAGACAATTGTAATAATCAGAGTGCCTACAAGTAACTAGTAGGAGAAAAGGAGCATGTGATTTAAAACATCTGCTTATGCCCTCACTGGGTCAGATTACTTTTCTCTAGTAACTTTGCTGAAGAGAAATTTATATCAGCTTTGTTTTGTCATTTGGTTCTCTGGGGTTTCATTTTTATATTTATTCATTATTCTTTATATTGAGAACTTTTACTTGTGTCATTTTCCTCAATTAATGAATATTTTCCTTAATTACAGTTTCTATAAGTTACCTTTTGTGTATGTTATGAGAAGCTTATGACCTGGTAGAGATCTCTGTGGAATATTGTATAGATTAAACACTAAATTCCTACTTTGAATCACAATGAAGATGGTTGGGTCAAAACCAATCTGAGTAACTTACAAACACAGTATTTACTGTAGACTCTCATGAGGGGTGGGAAGGAAGAACTGTAAACACATCCTGAACACTTCCATGGTAGGTTTATTTTTTTCAGTATTTTGAGTGTAGATATTCTAAATGATTTTAGAAGTGTTCCAGGATTGAACAAGTGAGTATTGATGTTGGGAGTCAGGATTCTCAGCGAGGAAGGAGGAAGACACAGGCATGAAACAGAGGAGGGCAGTGAAGAACCCTGCGAGATGGGGTTGGGTTTTTTAATAATTGAGCATATATTGGCATACACATCTGCATGTATATGAGCATATATAAATGCTTGTGTCTGTGTATGTCATTGGTGGTGCACATAAACACATTTCCTAGTTGTACCCGCTGACAGGACCTAAAAGCAAAGATGCCCTAGTAATAATGAGCACATCTGGCACCAAGATATTGGTATCTAATACCATCCTTCACTAAAAAGACCCAGGGGTCCTTAGAAAAATGACTTGTTCTTAGGCTGGGTAGGGAGGATGTAGGGCACCCCTTCTTTTCCTCCTCACACAAAAAGATATGCCAAACGCATGTAGAAGCCAACTTAAAGGGGCTCCCACTGTCTAAATCTGAGACAATGTGGGCACCAAAGGACCAGCAATGAATTACAAACCTTGCTAACAGTGGAAATCCATGAGTCCCTACTGATAATAAATGAGGAATATAGATGGTTTAGCTTTTATTAGAATGCTGCTTGGTAAATGTGGAAGAAGTCCTGGAATTGGAAAATTATTTTACCGCCATCATAGTGAAGACCAGCTCAAGCAAGAATAATCAGTGGATGCTAAGTCTGGGAGATAAATTTTCGTGAGAAGCTGGATATTTTCATGGTGGTTAAGTTTTTCCTATGGATTGCTTATCCTTGCAAGGGGGGAAACATCGTGACGAGGCAACTGAGAAATTGAATGACTCCTGACTGGCTCATCAAAGTCAATATCAACAGTGAGGATAAAATGGACATCGTGTGCTTCAGTTACTTAGTATTCTGGGGTGTCTAGCTTGAATCTAATAATGAGGAAACATCAAACAGTTCCCAAACGTGGAACATTCTTTTTTTTTTTTTTTTTTCAAGGGGGACTCTATGTTACTCAAATATATTGGTATCATCTTAAAAAATCAGTCTCAGGAACATAGACATAAAATGTTCTGTGTAATTTTGGTCCAACACCTCCTGAAGGAAGGTGTGTTTCGGCAAAAGCGCATCATCTCTGGGAGGCTTGCCCCCTTTCCTTCTCTGCTGTCCCCTTCTTGGTTGAGTGTTTGTTTGTTTATTCCTTCCTATGTGCCAGGCACTGGCATGTACTCAGTGAATATTTTCTAAAATGGAATTTCTGAAGGACAGTCATCGCAGCAGTTATCAAATTAATTTTGGTAATTTCTTATCAACAGGTGTTTAATTATTATGGAACAATTCACAAACACTTCTGCCAAACATTAACCACTTAAGGGCTTTTTGTTTTCCTCTCCCTTATGAGGAGGGGGCATTTGACCTTTTTAAGTGATGCAGTATAGAGGCAAAGAGTATCAGATGAGTAAGAACAGTCTTGAGATAACTGGATTTGAGGTGCAGTGAGAAAAAATAGATTTGAAATTCATTTAAAAATAGTTCTGACGTCTTTTACATCACTTGAGTAGTGATGTTTTTTATTTTTTTGACTCGGAGTTGCACTCTGTCACCCAGGCTGGAGTGCCGTGGCACGCTCACGGCCACTGCAGCAGCCTTGACCTGCTGGGCTCAGGCAGTCCTTCCACCCCAGTCGTCCAAGCAATGTTGCCCCACACTGCCCGGCTTCCAAACCACAGGTGGGCCCCACCATGCCCGGCTCATTTTTTGGTTTATTGTGGAGGTGAGGTCTTGCCAAGTTGTGCAGGCGGGTCTTGAATCCCTGGACTCAGGCAACCCTCTCACCTCGGCCTCCCAAAGTGCTGGGATGACAGGCATGAGCCCCCCCACCCGCGGCTCATCATGTGTTTGATGTGTGACATGTTGAAACTTAGCAAAAAAGATGGAGATTGCATCAGGTTGTTACTTAAACATGTAAAGAGAGGAGTAAAAGTTGCTTTTTGGAATCTGGGATTGGAAGATTCCAAAAAGAGTTTAGGATTAACTTGTGAAAGTTGGAGCTTCATGGTTGGCCTGTTGAAGCTTAAGTATTGTTGAAATCTTATGGTATAAGAAATATAAAAAGAACTTTTAATCTTTTTACCAAACATTTTGTTACCTTTTGTTATTCCTACTTTAATTGCATTGTAATCAGAAAACCTAGCCTATAAAATATCTTTTTTCAAACATTTTGTTCATCTTGTCTACAGCATCATATGTTAACATTCCTGATGTTTCGCGATCAATTAAAGATATTTTCACTATTTAAGGAATGTAACATTTTCTCTGTAATTATAGAAATTGAGTTTTAAAAAATTGTATTAGTCACTTCCTTTATTCCTTTTACTAATTCTGCCCCATGTAATAGATATTTGAGGCCCTATATTATAAATAAGTTATCTTTGCCTATTTAATACCATTATATTTAGTTGCTATGTTGTTTGATTTGTGCAGATTTACAACTGATATTTCTGCCCCCAAATCTTTCTCTGTTATTGCATCTTACTTCTTTATTCTTTTTATTGTCTTTAATTCTAAATTCCTCCTAGTCTGATATTGCCTGTTTTGCTTGCTTTTTCTAGATTTTGCTGGCTATCTTTTTGCCCATTCTTTTTTTTTTTTGAGTTGGAGTCTCACTCTGTCACCCATACTGGAGTGCAGTGGCCACTCCCGGCCACTGCAGCCTCAACCTGCCTGCTGGGCTCCGGCGATCCTTCCGCCTCAGCCTTCCAAGTAGCTGGAATTACAGACATGCGCTACCACGCCCGGCTGATTTTTTGATTTATTGTAGAGATGAGGTCTTGCTGCTCAGGCGGCCATTCTTTTATCTCCAGCCTTGTTTCACTGTGGTAGGTCATATCCAAAACTGTCATGCTAAGATCCTCTGGCTCAAGGGTACTGCATAATCAACGTTTGTATACCTAACCCTGAATTGTGTACCCCACATTTTTATAAGTAAAAAATAATAATAATTTTTAAAAAAAGATCCTCTGGTTTTGGGACATAGCAAATACAGGATTACATATCCTCTGGTATTGGTCACTGATACACATTTACAGTGTGACTGTGCATGTTTGGTGACTAGTCCTTTTGTGAAATCAGTTGATAATGTAGTAATTTGGGATAGTGGATGTTAGTTGTTAAGTCTGTAATATGGCTTGCTAAAGAAAATTAGATAATTTTTCTAGGGTTTCAGTGTGAGGGTATAAAAGTCATAAAAAGCTAATAACCCCCACTCACTCTACATTTCCATCCTGTGTTTCTGTAACTTTCACTCTGGAAACTTTCCCCCACAGTGCTGACACTTAGCTCCAAGTGAACAAGCTACAGGAAGCCCCCAAAGCCACGTTCCCTGAGTTTTCCTGACTTAATGCCATCTTACTGAATCCTATGGATATCTTTTAAGCATAATTTGTATGTTGTCAGCATGGTCATTCTTTAAGTGTGTTCTTGAAAATATCATTGGTTTTATTTAACTCATTCTGTAATCTCTTCTATTTTAACAAGAGAATATAGTCCACTCAGAATCAGTGTGTGGAGGTATGTGGCTTTATTTACTTTAATTTATGCTTATTTTGCATTTTGCTTACTTTAGTTTTCCCATTATAAGAAATTAAGTCTGTGTGTCCTCATTGGTGTTAATTGCATCTTCCCCCTTGCTAACTTGAAAATCATATTAACTTTCCATTATACTATTGGCCACCTTCCCTTTTCTTATACTCATAATCGGATATATTTCTCTTTTATTTGAGCATGACATGTCAGCTCCTTCCCCCACCAAGATGCTCTTTTCATTCTCCCTCATTATATGAGAATTTTAGAATACTTTCTAATACTTTCCCTTCCCCCTTTCTTTAGATTAAAACTTTGGAATGCTTTTATTCTCACTGCCTCTTACCCCAGGTTTTATTGGAGTATTTATTACAACATTCTTTCCGACCCAGTCCCTATAGATAGTCCTGAAATGACTTGGGAGTTTTGCTTCTAGGCTTTTTTCTTTTTTTTAAAAGAATATCTCTTATAGCCATGCATAGAAACTTTATTTTAAGAATCATCTTTTGGATCTTGTACCTTCCAGTCAGTCTACTGCCATTCAATTTTAATTTCACAGCATTTATATACTGCAAGATTCATCGCCTGATACTTTTTCCTTTTCTTCATTTTCCTTTTCTTGTTCAGATTCATTTGTTCTTTGGAGTATTTATTTCAGATGGAGATTCATAGGTTTTTAATCTGAATTATTGCATATCTGCAAATAATTTTAATTGTCTTTTGGCTCCTTTGTGGGTTACCTTGTTCCTGTTTCTTCATTGGCTCACTGGGGCTTATGTCTGGTTTTGGAGTGGTCTAACTGGTGGCTTTGCATATAAGAAGGCTTTATCTGAGTGGATCACTTAGGGGCAAGCTTCAGGCCCCTACACTGTGTACTGGGGAGGCCTCCTGTGTCCTCCACTCTTTCTGTGCAGTCTCCCATCTGACATGATCAGCCTGAGCTGGTGGATAGGAAGCTCAGGCACAAGATCTGGGGCTGTCGTTGGCCTTACATATGTGGGTTTTCATAGTTTTCTGGCCTGTGCTAGTCTCAGGATTTGCCAGCTTCCCAGTGTTCACCTTGACTCTTCCCAGCCTGTGGGAGAGAAAGACACGAATCATTTCCCCTGCCCCTGCCGGGAAACCCTCAAATTCCATACCTTGCTTTTACTCAACAAACACTTGGCTTCAGAGGGTTATAAGTTTGGACTTGGGTATGAGAAGCCAGATATGTTTAAATTGCCATCTTCCTTGGGTTCTTAAAATTTTGTTTGAATTTCTAAGAAACCTTCTCTTCTGCCTTTTGACCTTTTCTTCTTATTTTAGAAATCAAAAATGTTCTGAATAAATTTTCTTCTTGGGGAGGAGAGAGGCAGAATAAAGATTTTCTTTGGGTTTAATACTGTATGTTCCATTTAACACTTTTTTTTGTAATTATCTTTAAATTTCTCTGAGGACTTTTAAACCATTAAACTCATATTTCTGTAAATGTCTGAGTCTAGAATGAAACCTTATCTCTTTCGGTATGCTATTCAGCTACTCCTTCTGTTGCTCTTTGTCACTATAATCTATGATCTTAGATATAAATCATGTATATTACTTTTTATTTTTTCTTTATCGTTTAAAAAGTTTTCTTAGCTGGGTGCAGTGGCTCATGCCTGTAATCCCAGCACTCTGGGCTGAGAGGGTTGCTTGAACCCAGGAGTTGGAGAGCAGCCTGAGCAGCACAGCAAGACTTTGTCTCTACAAAGAAAAAAAAGAGCTGGGCGTGGTGGCATATGCCTGCAGTCCCAGCTACTCAGGAGGCCGAGACTGTGGTGAGGAGTCATGATTGTGCCACTGCATGCTAGGCTGGGTGACAGAGTGAGACCCTGACTCGAAAAAAAAAAAAGACCTCTTGTGACCAGCTGTTGGGTCAGCAAAAAATAAAAAGTTTTCTTGCACTTATATTTTAATTATATAATCTTATTTTTACTAATTATTTAAACATGTCCCCCTTTTAACTAGGACTGGCATTGATAGTTATTTTGTATATGACTTTACCCCCTTTTCCGAACTTTTCTCTCAATTTAAGTACATTTTTACATGTTTTTAAGAAGTATATTAACTTAAGATTTCTTTACAATCAGGAATCTATTATGATCTAATATACAAAAAAGTACAATTACCTTAATGTTAGAGAGAAATAAAAGATTGCAGTGGCTTTCACTGATTGTATTTTTGTCCAGTTTTAAAAGTTAATTTGAAACATTCTGTTTTTTCTATTTATTGTGAAAAACTTTGTCTTCAAATAGTGTATAACGAAATTTTCTTTGGTTTTAGAATCTTGATAACGTCTTGAGGATCATCATAAATCTTTAGATTGTGAAATCTGGAAAAGTAAATAATTCTCATTTACTTCTATAACAGTATTTGTTTTCCTAAATTTGTGTTGTATACATGTTCAAAAGGTAGAATGTTTCCCATGGCATTATATTAGTCTACTGCAGACACAATTAGTCATAATAAAAATATTACTAAACCTTAGTAAAATGAAGTGGTTACATTGTAGTCCCGTGGCTTATATTTAATATAACTGTGGGCAGAATTTTTAAAATTAGCAGTTTGTTACAGCTTGCTGTGTTAAGATTTCACCTAAAGTATTTATGAAGTCACTGCATATTTATTGCTATGCATCCCAAGTTCAAATTCTTGTTTATATCAAGGATAAAAGGAGGAAAGATTTGAGCTTTTTAGATACTCTGCAATTCTTAATCAAAACGGGTTAGGAATAAATTAGATAGTTCTGATTATTAAAATAATTGCAAAATAATTAGTAATAGAATTGTATCCCTTTTACTTGCATAGTCTGTTTTGAACCAAGTCATTTAATTTGGTTTAAAGAGTTAATTGTGATGAGAGGATATTTAATATCCTCTTGCATATGACAGCTTCAAAATATAAATATGGTAATTTATTATAAAAAGAAGAAAGCTAGGCCGCATCATTTAATGCAGTCCTTTTATCTCTGGAAAATGGAACTCATATTAAGCTTTGACTCTCAGGGGAGGGAATATTGGGGGAGGGTGTGGAAGACACTAAGTTCATTCTCTGTGTACATCAGAAAACTATCTTAGCAAACTAGACTTCTTAGTCTTGAATAAAGGTATATAGTAGGAGCAGTTACGACACAGGACTTTTGTAGCATTACATGTAGTGATGGATCTAGTTTAATACCTTAATTTTACTGTATTGGCACCCGTTGTTTATTACCTTTTTAAAAAAAAAAAATGCTGAATTGTAGGAAATCCATTTCACTGTCCCATGGCAATTTAGGCTTTAGATTTTTTTAAATGCCCATAGGACCATACCAGAATTTTCCAATGTGAACTCAACAGATTTAGCCGTTGTATTTATATTAAATTATCTTGTATTTTTGAAATTAGAAACCCCAATCAACTAGAGAATTTTAATATTTGCCGCACAAAGATATTTTATGTTCATATTGACAAGCAGAAGTCAAGCAGGTTTCAGAAACATGTTTTCAGTCATCAGATGAAGTATAGCTCATGTAGTGTGCTTAAGATTATACTTTATTTTCATTTAGTTGCTTGAAAATTGATAAATCTAAGGGCATATAGATAACATGTAAATATCAAGAATATTTTTACTGGGCACTGTGCATTTATATGAGTTCTTTAAGATTTACCTCATTTTGATAATTTTTAAATTCTAAGTAGAGCTGGAATATGTAGTATTTAGATTTAAAAATTGCTTGGGCATTTAAGTACATTAGCTATACCTTCATTGTAAAAGGTATAGATGATGTTACATGGTCTCAAGGGAGTTTAGAATAAATTAACTGTAAATTGCATGAATTCATTACTAAGGAACAAAGACCTTTATTCATCTTTTTCAGAATCTAATTTATGAAAAAGAAAAAAAAAAGCACTATCCTACTTGTCTTCCATTTACATTAAAATTTCACATGGTAAGCAGCAATGCTAGTTGTAAATGATTTATTGCCATTCAGCAAGCTGTTATCAAAAACCATCTATGTGCAGACCACATTTGTTAGGTGATGGAAATGAAAGGATGGATAAAACCTGATCCTAAAGCAGGGAATAACCTGAGTGGGATGGCAGATGCAAATGTTCGTATGACACGTGCTATGCGATTGGAGTAAATAGAACACTGGAGGATTCCAGACAGTTTTATGCCTTATATGAATAATAAATTAAGTATAAAATATAGAAAAACATTTTAATTGTTAGTATTAGGACAAAGACGTTTCTAGAGAAGGTGATACACTTAAGTAGAACTATATTAACCCACAGAAATGGCATTGAGCACAAAAAGTGTAGTCTAAAAGAAGACACGAAACTCTGGAATGTTTATTGAATAACTAGAGTTTATGAAAATGAATAAAGCAGGAGTTAGTGAAGTCTGTGGAAAAGGAGTTGATATTATCTGTATTTGATTGCAGAGTAACTCTGGCTAGAAGATTGAGGTTGTTGATACATTCCAATGAGTTATATGGTTTCTTGTTTCTCTTCTCCCTCCCTCTCCCTCCCTCTTCCTCCCTCTCCCTCTGTCTTTCTCTCTTCCCTCTCTCATTCTCCCTCCCTCCCTTACTCCCCCCTTCCCTCCCTCTTTATTTTTTTTGAGACACAGTCTCGCTTTTTTGTCCAGGCTGGAGTGCAGTGGCATGATCATAGCTCACTGCATCCTTAAACTCCTGAACTCAAGTGATCTCACCTCACCTGCCTGAGTAGCTAGGACTAGAAGTATGTGTCACCATGCCCAGCTAATTAAAAAAAATTTTTTTTGGTGGAGATAGGGTCTTACTATGTTGACCACGCTGGTCTTGATCTCCGGACCTCAAGTGATCCTCTTGCCTCATCCTTCCAAAACGCTGCGATTACAGGTATGTGCCACTGCACCTGACTTCAACCAGTTTCATAAGCCAGAAGTCTGAGTTATCTTTGTCTCCCTTTCTTGACTATCAAGTGTGGTCCTGTCAATTTTGCCTCCTAGATATTGCTTAAATCTGTTGACTTTCTTCTGTTCCATAGATAGGATCTTAGTTCAAACTAGCATTAAATTACTTAGTCTACTGTGATAGCCTCTAACTAGTCTTACCATATTCCTCTTGCTCATACCTAGTACATTATTTAACATTACTGGAACACTGTTAGCTTCTTCCCTGCCATCCCTTCTTTTCATCATTATTTGCCTGGTGTTGTGGGTTGAACTGTGTCCCTCAAAAACATATGTCGAAGTCCTATCTCCTGATACCTGCGACTGTGACCCTGTTTGGAAATAGGCTTTTGCAGTTGTGATTAAGAGGTAAGTGAAGGGGACGTCATCCTGTAGTAGAGGAAGCTTTGAATCCATGACCGGTATTCTAATAAAGAAGACGAAATAGGTGCACGAGGGGAGAATGCCACGTGATTATTAGGTTGAAGTGCCATCGCTGCTGACCAAGGAACAGTCAGGATTTTCAGCAAACCACCAGAGACCAGGAAGGGGCAAGGAAGGATTCTCTCCTGTGGGTTTCAGAGGGAACATGGCCCTGCCCACGTCTTGATTTCAGGTATCTAGCTTCTAGAACTGTGAGATAATAAATTTCTGTTATTTTAAGCCTCCCAGTTTGTTGTGAAGCCTTAGGAAACTAATACTCTTGCTATATAATTTTTTATTTTTTGACTTTCAGTATTTATTTGCTTATATTTTAGATTTGTCTCTTGTAAACAACATTTAGCTGGATGTATTTTTTGTTTTTGATACACATCGATAGCCTTTACTTTGCAAATTGAGTTTTTTGCCATTTATACTTATTTTAATTCATCATATATATATGAATTTGTTTGTCCTCCTAGTTTGTCTTATTTGTCCTTTCTTTTCTATATTTTTTCCCTCTTCTTTCTTGACTTTTATTTTGAATTTTTCTCATTGTTTTTTCCTTGTTCAATTTAAAGTCATACTTTGAAATTTTGGTTTTTTGGATGGTTACTCTAGAAATTTTAGGACCACATTTAACTCATTAAAATTAAGAAAAGATGGTATCTTGGAAGCCCATTGAAAAGTTTATAACAAGGGATTAGAAGTAATAAACTTGGCCAAATAATACTCACAGTCAAATGTAATGAGGACTGAGAATCGATCTTTGGATGCAACTTTAGTCTTTTTTTATATTCAGATTGTTTTTTGAGCTGACTTATGATATACTTTGTATTTTGTACCACATTTTTGTGTATCTTAACATTTTGTAAGATTGTTATTTTCGCCACTGATCTTTAGGGATATAGTGTACTTTAAACATTCTGTCATTGGGCAAGGTACCAGTTATTACTGTCTTTCTTTCTAAAAGGTTATAAACATTTCACTAGATTCCCGTTAATTTACTAAATGTACTTTCAAATGAATTATAATCATCTCTCACTTTGGGTACCAATTATTAGACTTGGGTCTGTCAAGTTACTTCTTTTTCTTTTTTTCCCCATCACGTGGCCTTTCCATTGTTCTTTGTCAGTTCAAATATATAGTATTAGAAAAGAAAGAAAGCAAAGCTCATCAGTTTTGGTGTCACTAATGAAATGCTTAGTTGCTGAATTACCTAATAATACAGTGTTCAACTGTGGTGCCAGAACCTATACTAAAGTTCACTAGTTGTCATCTCCCATCTTAATTTTGACACAGTCAGGCTGTAGTCTCATGGAAGGCCAATTTCTCGACTTTTTGCTGGACCACTGACTCTGGAGTTGACTAAAGTGGTTTTCCTGATCTCAGGGACTTTTGTCCTCCTGGGTACATGCACCTTTGTGGTTCTCTTCTAAGCAGGAGAAAAAGTACTCCCCTCTGTGTTCATCTCCCTCTCTCCTTTTTTACTACACCTCCCCCACTCCCTAAATATATAGGTTGCTAGAATGATGCAGTGTTCTTCAATCTGATGCTGGCTACAGCAAGGTCCTGGAGAAAATTGAGAAAGGTCCATCATCCTTTTATTAAGCACTGCCGGTACAAATAAAGAAGGGAGAATGATGACTAAGCCACCAACATGAAGTGTAGACATTAGTTTACTCTAAAAAAGTCAGTTAAACCATCCTAATGTTGTCTGTTCTTTATGAAGCGTCATGGGTTTTTGGTTTGGGAACCTTATTTAATTAACATTCTGACCTTGCATATGTTATGTAACTCTCCTACCCCTTGCTTTTCTCATCTGAAAAATGAGAACATTGGAGAGATGATCGCAAAGTAACTTTCTGCCCCAAAATTTTATAACTGATTATACAATTATTTGTAGATTATGTAGTTGCAAATTTGCTTACTTGCTAAAATTTATTTGTAACCCCCAAATTAATAACTGCAGGGCTTTTGTAGTCATTCGCAGACATACACAGCATGGTGAAAAATTAGACTTATCTGATGTGCATGTTTCTGAGTGAGGCGGAACAAAGCAATGCTTTGCTTTGTTATTTTAGCTCTCATCAGTCAACAAGTGTTCTTTTCATGGCCTATTTAGCGACATGTATTTTGCATTTTTGTTGTTCTTATTGGTGATTTCATTGTTTAAATGGCCTCCAAGTGAAGTGCTATCCACTGTTCCTAAGTGCAAGAAGTCTGTGATATGCCTTTTGGAGAGAGTATGCATGTTAGATAAGCTTTCTCAATCATGAGTTACAGTGCAGTTGACCATGAGTTCAATGTTAATAAGTCAACAATATATATATTAAGGTGTCTTTAAAAGAAAGACATACAAAACGAGGTTGTTGTTTGATTGATGAAAATGTTATGATCAGAGGCTCACAGGAACTTAACCTGCATTTTCTCCAGGGACAGTGATTGTTTACTAATTCAGTGTTTGTGAGACATTATAGAACATAACTGCAGTGAATGACAACAGTTGACTTTCTTGCTTGTTCTTGTGTACATTCTTTCCCCATCTGTCCCTCCCTCCTCCTCCTGATTTTGTGCTTCTTGACATCATAAATTCTTTATTTTGGCTTGCTTCCCTAGGACCTACAAATTTGCACATTGGCAGTGCTTAGCAAATACCTGTTCAGTGAATAAATGAATTTTTGTTTCTCTCACATAGGTGACCAATTAATGCTTGCTGAATAAGTTAGTACTGAAATTCATATTTGTGTATAAGAGATGCTTCCCAGAATGTTACAAATTTTCTTTTAGAATTTATATAATCATAATTGAGAAATGAAATTAGATTATACCTCTTCAATATTTTGGAGTTATGTACAGATATTTGTTGTTGGTAAAAGGATTTTTTTCTTGAATGCCCTGGAATATTGCCATGATTTGGTGAAACCAACTGTGTCATTTTGAAAGTAACATAGATTCTAAATTCTTATGCTTAAAAAAACAGGGAAGTTTGTTTTTGTTTTTGTTTATTTTGAGTTGGAGTCTCATCCTGTCACCAGGGTGGAGTGCAGTAGCATAAACATGGCTCACTGTAGCCTCAACCTTCTGGGCTCAGGTGATCCTTAAGCCTCACGAGTAGCTGGGACTACAGGGACATGCCACCTGACGTACTGGGGTGTTTTTGGTACATTATATATTTCTGTCCATTTAAAAATCAGAATTTTGTGACTTCTGCTGGCCAGTCTAGCTCAGGCATAATATTAACCATATTAGTGATAGACTGTTCTTTAGATCAGGTAACCAGAGTACCCAAGGCATCACTTGTCATTCTAAAAGTAGTGCTCTCATAGACCTGTTTAAACAATGGCATTTCATGATTTTTGTTTGTAGTTCATCTCTTTTGTTTAACCTATACATTTTAGTATAGAAATTACCTGGCCAGCATGAATTAGCTTTCAATTAGTAAGATTTTCTGTACTGGTGTCTCTTTTACTTGTTGAATTAGGGACATGTTAATAATCTCATTGAATAAAGAGGCTTGAACTTGAGAATGATTGGTAGGTTTGTTAGTTGACTCGGTGATTGTTTTATAGTCTTCACCACAAGTCTTTGTTTTATTTACTGTGTTATTTTGAAGATTTTCTGGTAGGTATTCAGGCATTTTTATGTTATTTAGAGTCACCAGGACCTCCTGACCTTTTGAGTTGTAGATAAGATTGGTTTGACTCCCACACCCCACACCATTCAATTCTGTGCCTTTGGGAAGTCCAAAGGGTAAGGTATCAGCAAACCGCCATGGCTTCTGCTTCCTGGTCTCATGTCATTACTGTGTATTGGCCCAGATAGAAACTCTATCGTTTCCCCATCAGATGAAAGCAGTGGTAAGTGTTGGCACTTCATTACATTTTAAAACTTCTTTCTAATCTAGTTCCATTTGCAAGTGTTTTGACAATTCTTAGGTGCACATTTTTTTAATTAAGAAATTGTATTTACTTAGAAGCATTCAGAATGTCAACAAAACGGCTGCAACCTTTTTTTCAGTTACAGAACGGTATTCAGTTAACAGAACAACAGTTATTTTACATAAATTGCATCAGAGAGGACTGTAGACAAGAAAACTGCCATCCTGTCGTCTGTAACTCATTTGTGCTCTGGGTCAACAGGAACCTGCTCTAAAGTCCCCTGCCGGCTTTGGCCCCCTCCCCTACCTTGGGGAGGTAAATCTCTCTCTCTCTCTCTCTCTCACTTTCTTTCCATGCCAGTTTACAACCCCATACTGTCACAGGTAAGGTTAGTGACTATTGAAAATACCATCAGGACAGGGCTATCTAAAGACACATTTGGTAATGTGTTAACTATACAAAAAAAGACACTTAGTAGTTTAGAAGCAAATCTTACTCAGCCTTACATTTTAATCTTTTTTTCTTTCAAACGAGTGAGTTGTGTGCAGGGGGTTAAATACTTTATAGACAAGAAAAAGTCCTGTGCTAACACCAGCTTATCGTCATCATCATCTTCATCTTCCTCCTCTTCCTTCTTTTTCAGGCTGTTTTTTTTTTTTACCTTGATGACTGACTTTTTTGTTGCCTCAGGCTTTCCTTTAGCTCCAGTGTGCAGGAATATCCTTTTCATATTTTGCCTTCAGCTTTGCAGCCCTCTTTTCAGAAGACTGCTTGTCTTCTGCCTCAGTGTTGTTCACATCACTGCCAGTTTCTTCGCAGCATTACCAATGAATAGGCCAGGGTGTTCTCCCTTGATTTTGGGGTGATATTCAGAACAGAACAAGAAAAAGACCAGAGGAATCCTCTTGGGTGCGTTGGGATCCTTGAACTTCATTTTTGTTTCCCATTTAGGAGGGATACAGGTTTTCATTTCTCTTTCATAATGGACCTTGTCCACCTTTGCCATGTCTTCAGTTTTTCTATTTGTTTTCTCTTTAGTTCTTAACACTGTTTAAAATTTATCTTTTATTTTTAATTCATTCAATAATTGATTCAGTGAAATAATATATGGAAAAGGGCATATTGGCTAGCACAGAGTTTATACTTAATAAATGTTAGCATTTCATTTCCCTTCCTGTTTACTTCATTCAGTGAGCATTTGTTTAATATTTGGTATGCCCAGGCACTGTATTGTATTTTAGTACATGCAGGAGGACAAAGAGACTCTCAAGGACCATACAATTAAGAGAGAGACAAGGAGAGTAACTATAGTACTTTCTACCAAGTATTGTAATCTGACATAGTTAAGTGCAGAATATTTTGAGAACAGGAGTTGTCCAAACAGGAGTTGGACACAGGGGACATTTGACGTGAGTCTGGAATCACAATTTGCCATATGAAGAAGACTGGGTGGAACTTTCCTACGAGAAGAAACTATCCAAAGTATGAAGACACGAAATAACTTTTTAAGAAAGCACTGCCTATTGTTTGATGCGATTGTAGAAAAGAAGGAAATCACAGAACACGAGGCTGGCGCGGGAGGCAGCTTGCTTTACAAGCGTCGTGTGGCCACGCTACGCTTTATTTCGTGTCGCAGATATCTCCCACCCACTGTAAACTGTGGTTCAAAATTACGTTGAAATTCATGTGGCGTTTGTTACTCACAGTGTGTGGTACAGGGTGCGTACTCAACAAGTATTTGTTGAATGAATAGACCAACGAGTTTGAGGAAGTCTTACAGAAATTTTTATTTCTTACAAACTAGGATTCTCTAGAAAAAGGGTCGTTCTCTAGGATAATCGTCTTTGAAAGAGGAAAGAAACAAATGTGGATATGTTCTCCTTGCTTTGGCAATGGACAAAATAATTTTTTTCTTGAATCGAATGGTCACGTTAGACTACACCTATATAATGTATCATTTATAGTAAGCCAAATTTTAGTTAATTGTCAAGGTTGAGAAAAATAAGAGTTAACTATTTTCTTTCGGGTTGTTAAAATTAATAAAGTGAATGTAACAGTGTATCAGAGCAGAAAGAACATATGCCTTAGTATCAGACTTTTGGTGTTTGTTCTTTTAGTGGTGTAACTTTGAGTTGGTTGCCTGGCACATAACTTAGTAATGCAAACCTCAGTAAGTTACTTGGCACCCTAAAACTTAGTTTTCTCATCAGTAAAATGGAGATAGTAATAAATACCTTGTAGGTTTTAAAAATTAGAAATAATAAATGTAAATTTCTCGTATTAGTACCTGGCATATCTGTCACTCATAAGTGGTTGCTATTGTTATAATGTTTCCAAAATAACAAGTATATAACCAATAAATGATGTGAAGTATATTTTAGTTTAGTTTAGGACAACATCACCCAACATCATCGATTTGAAGTATAGTCAACCCGCTGTATCCTTGGGTTCTACCTTCAAGGAGTCAACCAACTGTGGTTTGAAATATTTGAAAAAAGTTACATCATCTGTACTGAACATGTACAGTCTTTTTTCTTGTCATTATTTCCTAAACAATACAGTGTAACAGCTATTTACATAACATTTACATTACATTAGATATTATAAGTAATCTAAAAATAATTTAAAATATTTTTAGTTACATGCAACTACTATGCCATTTTATATTAGGGACTTGAGTATCTGTGGATTTTGGTATTTATTTGTGGGAAGTCCTAGAATCAATCCCCCAAGGAACAGTTGTACTTATTTTATGAAAAAACTGATGTCACATTAAAAAATAATTATGTATCATGGCCAAATGGGGTGTATTCTAGAAATGCAAGGTTGTGTCAATGAAATTTATTGACAAAATTTGTTAAAGACAAAATTCATATGATTATCTCTATAATAGTCAGTATTTATAACACTTTTTTCTTTTAGTTGGAGTCCCACTCTGTTGTCCAGACTGGCGTGCAGTAGCACAATCATGGCTACTACAGCCTTTACCTGCTGGGCCCAGGCAATCCTTCCACCTCAGCCTCCTGAGTAGTGGGACTACAGGCATGTGCCACCATGCCCGGCTACTTGTTTTCCTTTATTGTAGCGACGAGGCCTTGCTATTATAGCCTTTCATATAAAAACCGCTTAATAAAATAGAAATTAACTGATGCTTTATTAACCTGATTATAAAAAATGACCAAAAACTGGCATCTAACTTAGTACAAGATTCACTAGAAATTTTTACTAATGTCAGGAATAATACAGCACGCCCATTTTTACTTTACCATGTAATATTATATTGGTAATATTATCCAATGCAGTTTGACAAGACAGAGCAGTTAGAGGAATACACATTGTAAAGGAAAAAGTAAAACAATCTGTTTTTAGAGGATATTTAGCTAGAAACCCAAAGGAATCACTGGAAAAAAATCTGATACAAACTAGGAAAAAATTAAACTCAGTAATAAACTATTGGGGAATCCATGCAAACTTTATTTGTGCAAAATACAAAGTCAAAAACCAGTTAGGATAGACAATGACAGATAAGACCCTATTTGCAATAGCAAAAGGAAAAAAATACTTCAGCCCATATATGAGAAAAACTATTAAAACTTTGCTAGTTTCCCTAAATAGACAAATATTAAGAAAGACATACTATATTCTTGGATAGAAAAACTCAAAGGTGTCAGTTCTGCCTAAGTTAATATATAAATTGACACAATTTCAATAAAAAACCATTTTTTTTCTCTCTGAGATGATGTTAATTGGTTATACAGAGGGTGCCAAAAAAATGTATGCACATTTTAAGAAAGGAAAAAACTGTATTAAAATTGTAATACTTGCTATATACCGATAACAAAAGGTGAATATAAGTCACATTTGACTTCTGCAGTTACAAGAGGCACTCAAAATGGTTGCTGTCAGCATCCAGACACTTCTGATAACGGCAAAGTCAAATTAGTACATAAATATCTTAAAATGTGTATACATGTTTTTGGCACGACTGCTATAGTTTATTTGGAAGGATAAAAAAGCAAGCATAAGTCTTCAAGAACACCTTTATGAAAGAACAGCTAGGCTCTCTGGACTGTATTATGGCAGAAAATGGAAGAATTAGCATTGTCCTAAGGCATCACTGTGAAGGTATACTCTTGGTAAAACAGACTGCTTCTGTAGGTTCTTACAAATTGGTGTGGAGATAAAGGCATTAGCCAGGTCAGTGTTACATACCAAGTACCAGAGGCAATGCTGATTTGCTTCAGTCAAGATCTAAAGTAACAGCTGCATCACCTGATTAAATCTGTAATAGTTCTTAGTCATTCTCCAAGATTCATTTGCTATATGTGCAACCCAGACTGATGAGTTAAATGGGAATGTGATAGGTGTTACCACTCCTGCTTCTTTAAAAAAAAATTTTTATTGAAGTAAAGTATGCATATTTAACTTACCATCTTTAAGTGTACAGTTGTATTCCTGCTTCCCTCAAGTTTTAATGGTAACATTAATTTCTGCTGTCCCTCTAGAAATGCAGTTTGCTTTTGGATTACTATTTTGTTAGTTGCAGGAGCTTTTACTTGTGTCTTTCTGCTATAATGACCCTTAACCTATGGGTGGTACTTGAGTACTTATGGGGATTCTGCCAGTTGTAAAGTATGTATATTCCAATTATCCATACAGAAACAGGGGAAAGTGCCACAAGATGAGTCTGTGGACTTACTGGGTCCACTGTGGGTCAAACTTGTGCTAAGACTTTACCTCACCTGGCTTCTTTAAGTTCTTACTTGACTTGTTGGGTCATGGTATTATATTGTGTCCCCAGGAGTTGATATCAGTTCCCTGGAGTCAGTCAGTCCATAGTAGCTCTGAAAGATCTGGATATTTATTTTTCTCCATGGCATAGTCACTCATAGTAACAGGCCTTTCTGGGGAAGATTCGACATGTAATTCACAGCATATGCTTGTGGCAACACTGTGAGGTCCTTCTGCAAGGGAACCTGGATTCTGTTCATCAAGGGTCATTGGGTATTAAGACTGGCTTACATCAGAAAGTTAGGTGAGAGGGGAGCAGCAGATCAGGGCTGGACCACGTGCAACAGCCAGTTGGTGGTGAAGAAACTTGCTGGAGAGTGTTGGAAATCACAGCTGCTGGTAGCCACTCTCTGATAGTGGGAAAACTTGCCAGAGAATGTCGTGGTCTGCAAGGGCCTCTGAGGTGAGTGCCACCTGGTTTCCCACAGAATATTCAGTGCAGTTTCCTTCACTGCTCTGTACTGTCAAAGGCAGTTGTACCACCTGGCAAAGGAGAATGGTTTCAGGGTCCCGTAATTGTATCACAGAGCAGGGCAATAAGGGCAGATTTGGAAGTAAGAGGCCATAAGCTGTTAACTGGCACCGTTACATTTAGAAGATGTAAGAGGCCAAGTTATTGTTTTGAAAGCTGATAAAGGGAAAGAATCAAGCTTTTTTCTGCTTCTTCGGCCTTTTCTATACAAAATATGCCTCGGGTAGCCAAATAGTCAGTGAGCTTAAGTTTCTCTTTGTGAAAGTTTTCTAGCCAAATAATGAAGAAGGAGTGATAGACAGGCCATTACCACTTTTTAACTTCTAATGTATCTAGGCCAATACTAGTCCAGAGAAATGTAATGAGAGCAACATATGTAATTTAGGTTTTTCTGCTAGCCACAGTAAAATGTAGAAACGTGTGAAATTAATTTCAATAATATATTTTATTTAACCCTATATATCTAAAACATTATTTCAATATAAATATAGTATATATCACCCCATGCACCTCTTTTCTTTGCTGCCTTTCATCGTATCCTTTTGTTGAAATAAATTATAACTATGAATACAACATCAGAGTCCTCTGAGTCCTTTTGTGAAATTCTTGAATTTGAGCATGGTCTTAGGGTTACCCAACACTTCCATTTAGCTTTGTGTGTTATTTAACATAATTAGATCGGAGTTATGTACTTTTTGCAAGAATCCCACAGATATGATGTGATATTCTCAGTGAACCCTATCAAAGTAGATGGCATAGATAGGTCTCAGTACTGGTGATGCTAACCGTTTGAACTTGGTACAGGTGTTGTCTGAAGGATTACTCCTCTTTAGACTTTGCTTTCCTTTTCAGATTAATAGACTATTGGAGAATCTGTGCAAACCTCCCGTTTCTTCTCAAACCTTCCCCTACTAGTTCTAGCTTCCCTTGATAGATCCTGCCTGTACCAATTACAACTGCAGTGTTCTGATGGTAATTTTGTTTCCAGGAAGGTATTTTGTTTTACTTTGGAAACTGACTAGCACTATACACCTGGAAGCAGTAAGTGGACTTTATTTGTAACAAAAAAGTCATAATTTGATGAATTTCCTTAGTTTATTTTAATGTTAATATTTATATTTAGCATCATATTTACATATTTGTAAAGAATATTTGTAAAGCGAATGAAAGCTGTTTTAACTTCTCAAACACTTTAGATTTATTTCGTTTTAGTAAATAAAACCATCCTCTTCAAATTATTGCTGTATTAGAATACCAGATTAGAGGCCAGACTCGGTGGCTCAGCCTGTAATCCCAGCACTTTGGGAGGCCGAGGCTAGTGGATTGCCTGAGCCCGTGGGTTCGAGACCCACCCGGGCAATTTGGTGAGACCTCATCTCTAGAATAAATCAAAAATTAGCCTGGCATGGTAGCGCATGCCTGTAGTTCCGGCTACTTGGAAGGCTGAGGTGGAAGGATCGCCAGAGTCCAGCGGGTTGAGGCTGCGGTGGCTGGGGGCGGCCACTGCCCTGCAGTCTAGGTGACAGAGAGAGACTCCAACTCCAAAAAAAAAAAAGAATAGCAGATTAGATTTTAAGTTATTCTCTCCTAAAGACACATCATGTTTACTATACGCTACAATGGCAATACGCTGGAATTATTTCATCTTATTAAGAATGTGAGCCCAGCCGGGCTCGGTGGCTCAGCCTGTAATCCTGCGCCTTTGGGAGGCTGAGGTGCCCGCGGGTTCAAGACCCGCCTGGACAGCGAGACCTCATCTCTACAATAAATCAGAAAATCAGCCGGGCGTGGTAGCGCATGCCTGTAATTCTGGCTACTCGGAAGGCTGAGGCGGAAGGATCGCCGGAGCCCAGCAGGTAAGGCTGCGGTGGCCGGGAGCGGCCACTGCACTCCAGTCTGGGCGACAGAGTGAGACTCCAACTCAAAAAAAAAAAAAAAAAGAATATGAGCTTAACATATAAAGCTATTTATATTTAATAACATAAATCAGTTTCCCCTGAGAAAAAGCCAATATAATAATCAGTTTTCTCTTTCTCTGTTATCGTCCGTATTTATAAAGAGAGTAATAAGAACAATCTTACTCTTTTCAACTTTTTTTAGAGTGATTTTATTTTCTTTTGTTAGGTTTTCTTTTGTTAGGTCATATGATCTGGAGATGATAAACTCATGAAAATTTATTTTATAATGAAACTTACTATATTGTGGCAAATACAAATTCAATATTATCTTAAATATGATATTTTTAGTTCTTTGGAAAAGAGGAGAAGGGTACTAACAATGTTACTGGACTTTGTACTGCTGGTCTGTAATTATCATTTCAGTACATCACAATAAGCTTGCAAAGTAGCTGTTGCTATCTTCATAAAAAACCAAGTAAACTAATGGTATGACCACTGTGGAAAACAGTATGGTGATCCCTAAAAAAATTAAAAAGAATTATTGTATGACCCAGCAATTCTGCTTCTGGTATATGTCCAAAAGAATTGAAAGCAGGATTTCAAAGAGATGTTTGTACACCCATTTTCACAGCAGCATTATTCACAATAACTAAAATGTGGAAGCAACCCAAGTGTCATCAACAGATGAATGAGTAAGCAAAATGTGGTATATACATACAATGAAATATTAGTCAGCCTCAACAAGGAAGGAAATACTGACATGCTACATATAAAATGAACCTTGAGGACATTATACTAAGTGAAATAAGCCAGTCACAAAAAGACAAATAGTGTGTGGTTCTTCTTACATGAGGTGCTTAGGGTAGACAGAATTATAGAGACAGAAAATAGAAGGTGGTCACCTGGGGTTTGAGGAAAGGGGAATGGGGAATCATTTTAATTGGTATAGAATTTCAATTTTACAAAATGAAATTCTGGAGACGGATGCTGGTAATACTTGTACAATATTTTGAATGTATTGAATACTTCTGAACTGTGTACTTAAAAATGGTTATTAACACAATATATTTTTTTTCTGATGTATTTTGTTCTTTTACCATAATAAAAAAATTGGAGATAAAAACAAGTGAGCTGCTTTATTTATTTATTTATTTTTGAATTGGAGTCTCACTGTCGCCCAGACTGGAGTGCAGTGGCTGCTGCCGGCCACCGCAACCTCAACCTGCTGGGCTCTGGCAATCCTTCCGCCTCAGCCTTCCAAGTAGCTGGAACTACAGGCTCACGCTACCGTGCCCGGCTAATTTTTTTTTTGATGTATTGTAGAGATGGGGGCTCGTCAAGTTGCCCAGGCGGGTCTCGAACCCGCGGGCTCAGGCAATCCACTCATCTCAGCCTCCCAAAGGCACGGGATTACAGGCCGAGCCACTGAGCCCGGCTTCTGGCTAATTTTTTTTGATTTATTGTAGAGATGAGGTCTCACCAAGTTGCCCAGGCGGGTCTCGAACCCACGGGCTCAGGCAATCCACTCATCTCAGCCTCCCAAGGCGCGGGATTACAGGCCGAGCCACCGAGCCTGGCTTGAAAAAAATAAGCGAGCTGCTTTAAAGTGGTTAGTAACTTGCCTAAAATTACATAGGTCTTAAGTATAGTAGCTAATATTCAAATAAATCATTGTCACACTCCAAAATGTACTGTTTTTCTGTAATAGTCATGGTTTTCACGCTGCTTCAGAACAATGCAGTATTTTATCTGAATAAAGATACTACACTTCTCTTTTGCATACTTTTACTATTTCAGATTAAAACTGTTGCTCTAGCTTTGTGAAATTTAGCATATGTTCTTGTGTTTGGAAATTGAAGGGTTAGCCCTATAATGCCTGATTATTTCCTCTTGGACACTGCTTTTGTAATCCATATATTTTCCTTCAAATGAGAGGTGATGCTTTAAACTGTGACTTAGAAAGCTACCTATATATTTGCCTGGCATGTGACTACAAAGAATAGGAATACTGTTCTGATTTTCTTCAGAACTGTAATTCTGGAAAATTCGTCTCTAATTATCACTTAGAAGGATCCTTTGAAAAGTTTGAAAGCTTGACACCTAAACTCTTGAAGTGAATGCCACCAAACTTTGATAATTAACTATTGCAGTGTAATCTAATCTTGGAATTCATCTAGGACTTGGTGGTAAGTTTTCTTCCATGTCTGCGACTTACTAAAAGGCCTTGT
Organism: Carlito syrichta; assembly: GCF_000164805.1. Taxonomy (NCBI): domain Eukaryota; kingdom Metazoa; phylum Chordata; class Mammalia; order Primates; family Tarsiidae; genus Carlito; species Carlito syrichta. The sequence continues at coordinate 282,966 of NW_007251276.1, forward strand.
CAGTAGATTTAGGTCACTTAACCATAGTCACAACATCCTGTGACTCCTAATGTCTCCTTTGATAAATTCTGACAAGTCTTTTTTTCCCCAGTGTATTTAAAACTGTTTCTTCCAGATTACAGATGGAAAAGATGAAAGAAGCACAGATTATTGATGACAATGATACTTTAAAAAGGTATCCTGGTATGTTAACTAGTCATGTAACTGTATCTAATGCTTTAACTTTAAATAATTTTTGAAACAGATATGATATGAGCTAACAGTTTTAGTCTTTGTAAAACATTCTTTAAAGAAATATTTTTTAATTGAATTTATAAATACGTTCAAACAGAATTATTAGCTTTGCAACAGAGTTTTAAAGTTATTCTCAGTTGTCTGTGATTTCTCTTTGGGCTATTGATTGTTGCTCCCTTTCAGAGGTGAGCATTCAACTTGCTACCTTCATCTGATCTATGTTGAAAGTACCGTTTGTTTTGGCTTTGTTGTTTGCATGTCTTATTTATTTGTATGAGTCAGTATTTTTCACTTTACACTATAAGCTCATAGTATACAGGAACTCTTTTTTGTGTCCACTGTCACCACGTCATAAGTGAAAATGCACTTAATAAAATTTTTTCAGCATTGGTTGATGGTGTCAGCTTCTTGAATTATTGTAGGTTATATCATTATTTTTATGATCTAGATCCCTATATAAAGAATACATGATCCTACTGATAGCAACTGGAAGACCAAGACATTATACTAATTGATAATTTATTATTTGATATTTTTCACTTGTAAAGCTGTTCCCGGGGAGCCCCCCAAAACCCAGAATTTATTCGTAAAAAATTATGTCTTTGTTCTTACATGTTCAAGTTTCAGTCACCTTCAAAGGACTCCTCATCTTGTGCAAGGCACTTTTTCTACTGCTCAAAGCAGTTTTTGAGCTTGTCAGTTCTGATGCCTTTTAATGCTTCTATCGCTTTTTGTTTCACCTCTTCCACCTTGGCAAAATGCTGCCCGTTGAGGACTTCTTTAACTTCCGGGAAACAAAAGACAGTCGTTCGGGGCGAGACCAGGCGCGCAGGGAGCGTGGGCGTGAGGCTCCTGCCGTTTTGGGTCGGAAGCTGCTGGATCCTCAGCCTGGTGCAGGCGGGCGCGTCGTCGTTGAGAAAGAGCCAGCCACGCGTTTGCCATCCCCTGGGCCGTTCCTTTTGCGAATCCTGCTGCAGTCTTCTCAGAACTTCCAGATAAAGACTTTGGTTGACCGTTTGATCTGGAGGAACAAATTCCGAGTGTACTCCAAGGAGCCCACTCTTCAAAAAAGATAATCTTGTGTTTTGGGGGGTAGAGGCTCTCCTTCGTATTCCATATATTAGTTAATGATCTTGTTTATGAAAATTAGATATGATCATCTTAAAAGATTGAGAGAGCCACTTGCCACTGAGACATTCTCTCTCTCTCAGTCATAGAGCTGGGATCTCACTGTGTCACCCAGGCTTGGGTGCAGTGGCATAATCATGGCTCACTGCAGCCTCAACCTCCTGGGCTCAGACATTCCTTCCACCTTGGTTTCTTAAGTAGCTCAGACTACAGACACTCGCCACTACACCTCGCTAATTTTTAAAAATATTTTCTAGATACAAGATCTCGCTGTGTTGCCTAGGCTGGTCTCGATCTCCGAGGCCCTAGCAATCCTTATTATAATTTGCTTGGTATTGAAGTTAAACAATGTTAGTCATTTCTTCCTTAAATGTTCTATACCATGTTCCAGTGAAATGATCTGGGCCTAGTGCTTTATTTTAGTAAAGGCTAATACTTATAGATTCAGTTTTTAAAATAACATAAGCCTTGTTAGATTATCTATTTCTTATTGCATGATGTGTCATAGTTTGTGCCTTTCAAATAATAATTTCATGTCACCTAAATTATCAAATTTGTGAGCATAGAGTATTCTTAATATTCTTTTATTATCCTTTTAATATCCATATGAATGCTAGTGATATCCTTTTTTATTTCTGATAATAGTAAATGTTTGTCTTCTCTCTTTGTCTTGATTAGTCTGGTTAGAAGTTTATCAATTTTATTGATCTTTGCAAAGAAATAAAATTTTGATATTCTCAGTTGATTTCTTGTTTTCAAGTTCATTGATTTCTGCTCTAATTTTTACTGTCTATTCTTTTCTGATAGCTTTAGATTTAAATTGCTTACTCTCTAGAACTTTATAAGATGGAAGCTTAATTATTGATAAATTTTCTTCAAATCACTGCTTTCATTACATCCCTTAAATTTGAATAAGTTATATTTTCCATTTTCATTTAGTTTGAAATATTTCCAAATTTCTTTTGAGTCTTTTTTTCCCCCATGTGTTATTTTGAATTGTGTTGTTTAGTCTCCAAATATTTTGGAATTTTTCACCTATCATTCTGTTACTGATTCTAGTTGAATTTCCCGATCATCTGAAAACATACTTTAAATTTGTTATGGTGTGTTTTATAGTCCAACATGTGTCTTTCTTTTAGAACAATCCATGTGAGTTTGAGAAAAACACATGTCCTGCTGTTGTTTAATGAAAAGTATACTTTAAATATCAATTAAATTAAGTTGATTGGTGACACTGCTCAGTTCAGCAATGCTCTTAGTGGATTTTTCTGCTTGTTGGACCTATCAATATCTAAAAGGGGAGTGTCGAAGTCTTTAAATAATGGTGGATATGTCTGCTTTTCTTTTAGTTCCATCAGTTGCCTCATATATTTTGATGTTCTTTTTTTAGGCACATACATGTTAAAGATATGATTTTTGGAGAATAGACCCCTTTATCATGATATAATATTCCTCTTTATACCTGTGATTTCCTTTTCTGAAGTATACTTTGAAATTAATATAGATAAAGATATTCCTCAGCTTAATTCCTCAACAGGTGTGTTTCAGTAAACTCATTGTAAATTGAAAATATCGTTAAGTCCAAAATGCATTTAATACACCTAACCTAGCCTGCCTTAAGTGTGCTCCAAACATTTATATCAGCCGATAGTTGGGCAAAATCATTGAACACAAGGCCTACTGTCTGATAAAGTGTTGGCTATTTCCTGTAATTTATTTAATATTGTCCTGAAAGGGTAGAACAGATTGGCTGTATGGGTATGTGAAGTCCAGTTTCTCTGGAGCACCTTTTACTTTTACTTCACCATAAATTTGAAAGTCATAGGTTGAATCGTTTAAGTTAGGAACCATTTGTGCTCCATCTTGCTTCTGATTAGTATTAGCTTGGTATATATTTCTCTGCCTCTTTACTTCTAACCTGTCTGCATCTTTATAGTTAATGTGGCTTGTACACAATACTAGTTGGGTTTTCTTTATTTTTATCCATTCTCCCAGTTTCTATCTTTTAATTGGTGTAGTTAACCCATTGATATTTAAAGTTATTTTATTTATTTATTTATTTATTTTTGAGGTGGATTCTCATTCCGTTGTCCAGACTGGAGTGAAGTGGCACACTCATGGCCACCCCGTCGGCCTGGTGGGCTCCAGCGATCCTTCCGCCTCAGCCTTCCAAGCAGCTGGAACTGCAGACACATACCACCACACCGGCTAATTTTTTGGTTTATTGCAGAGATGAGGTCTTGCCAGGTTGCCCAGGTTGCTCTCGAACCTGCAGGCTCAGGCAGTCCCCTCACCTCGGCCTCCCAAAGTCTAGGATTACAGGCTTGAGCCAGTGTACTTGAACCTAACGTTATTTTTTGATTGTTGGGTTTATGTCAACCATGTTTGTATCTTTTTAAATTTGTTGTACTTGTTCTTTTTTTAACCTCTTTTGCTGACATCTCTGATTGAAATTGAACATTTTATGTTATTCTGTTTTCTTCTTCTCTTAGTATGTCAATTAAACTTCTGTTCCATTTGTTGTTGTTGTTTTTTAGTGGTTGTCCTAGAATTTCCAACATACATTTACAACTAATGTACATGTACTTTTAAGTAGCACTAAAGTGCTTCATGGGTAGTGCGTGTATCTTATAACAGAGTATTCTCCATTTTTTTCTTCCTCCTATTATAGCATCATTGTCATATACTTCATGTAACCATATGCTACAATCACTCAATACATTATTGCTTTTATTACCTTGAGCATACAGTTACCCAGTAGATTGAGAATAAGCAAAAGATTTTATGTTTCCTCCATTTATTTTTTCTTTGGCACTCTTTATTTTCTTATGTCGATTTGCTATATCATTTTCTTCTCTCTTAAGACCTTTTTAAAATACTTTTTGCAAGACAGGTTTTCTGATAAGGAATTCTTTAATTTTTTTCTTATATATTGTTTATTTGTCCTTTACTTTTGAAGGATGATTTTGCTAGATTAAGAATTCAAGGCTGGTGAATTTTTTTTCACTCAACACTTTACATTTTCCTTCCACTCTCTTCTTGCTTGCATGGTTTCCAGCAGGAAGGCTGGTGTAATTCTTATCCATTCATTCTTATCCTTTGTAGGTGAGGTACTTTTTCCCTCTTTTTAAAGATTTTCTCTTTGTCTTTGATTTTCTGTAGTTTGAGTGTGTTGTGCCTATGTGTAGATTTTTTTAGATCATGTCCTTGTTGGTGTTCTCTGAGCTACATGAATCTTTGGTTTAATGTCAGTCATTAATTTTGGAAAATTCTTGGCCATTTTAATTTAAGTCTTTTTTTCCCCTTCTCTTTGCATTCTAGCTACATGTTTTTAAAATTGTCCATGGTTCTTGGATTCTATTCTTTTTTTCTCTTTGCAGTTAAGTTTGTGAATTTTCCATTGACATGAATCCTCAAGCTCACTGATTCTTTCTTCAGCCATTTCCAACCTCCTGATGAGTCCACCAAAGGTGTTCTTAATTTCCACTGCAGTGAATTTGATTTCTTATATTTCACCTTTTTTCTTCAATTTTTGTTATTGTGGTAAACTACACATACTATAAAATTTAGCATCTTAATCATTTTTTGGTATTATTATTATTTATTTATTTTTAGAGATAGAGTCTCGCTTTGTCACTCAGGCTAGAGTATAATGACACAATCAGCTCACTATAGCCTCAAACTCCTAGATTCAAAAGATTCTCCCACCTCAGCCTCCTGAGTTGCTAGGACTATAGGCGCATGCTATTATACCTGGCTAACTTTAAAAAAAACTTTTTTTTGTTTTTCTTTTTTGTAGAGACATGCTGTGTTGTAAGTCATGCTCTGTTACCCAGTCTGGTCTTGAACTCCTGGGCACAAGTGATCCTCCCACCTTGACCTTCCAAAAGCCTTGGGATTACAGGTGTGAGCCACCATACCCGGCCCCATCTTAATCATTTTTAAGTGTATAGTTCAGTGGTACTAAATACATTAATAATATTGTACAACTATCTCACCATCCTTTTTCAGACCCTTTTTTCATCGTGTAAAACTGAAAATCTGTACCCATTAAACTTCCCCTTGCCTTCTCCCCTGTCCCCTGGCAACCTTCTTTCTTTCTGTCTCTAGGATTTTGACGACCCTAATTACCACATGTAAGGGAATCATGCAGTGTGTACCTTTTTGTGACTGACTTATTTCATTTGGTGTATGTCCTCAAGGTTTTTGCATGGAATATTGCATATGTCAGTATTTTCTTTCTTTTAAAGGCTGATTACTATTCTATTGTTTGTATATACCACATTTTGCTTTGCTTCCACATTTTAGCTCTTGTGAATAATGCTATCATTAGCATGTGTTTACAAATATCTCTTTGAGACACAGCTTTCAATTCTTTTGGGTATACCTAGAAGTAGAATGTAGATCATATAGTAACTCTGTTTTTGATTTTTTTAAAGAACTGTTATTATCCTGTTTGTTACAGTGGCTGTCCCATTTCCTTGCTACCAACAGTGTCCACGGATTCTAATTTTTTCACATCCTTGCCAACACTGTTTTCTGTTTTTTTGATAGTAATCATCCTAATGGGTGTGAAGTAGGATCTCGTTGTAATTTTGATTTGCATGTCCCTAATGATTAGTGATGTTGAGCATCTTTTCATGTGCTTCTTGACAATTTGTGTGTCTGTTCAAGTTCTTTGTCCATTTTCGGATTGAGTTTGTTTTCATTGTTGAGGTTTAGAAGCTCTCTATACAGTTGACCCTTGAACAACACAGGTTAAAAAAGATAGCATTGTAGAAAGAATAATGATTTTGGTGTGGTGTTTCTCAAGTGAGCTAATATGGGAGTCGAGTTTTGAAGGATAAATAGACATTTATCAGACAAACTTGGTTGGAATGTACTTCCTGCCAAAACAGAATATGTACAGGCAATGGGGACTTGAAGCAGCATGAGGTAATTTGAAGATTATAGGTAGCTTGTTATTTTGGGATCTTAGACTATGAAGAGAGTTGTTATAATGAAGTTTAAGTAGTAGGCAGGGGCCAGAACATTCCAGAAAGTTTGGTCATTATCCTCTATGTTTGGAGGTTTCGGTGAAAGATATGAGCAGGTAAGAAAAGTAGTTTTGTGTACAGTCAAGCTGAGGACAGTGCACAGTATGCGCTAAAAGACAGAGAAGAGGTGATGAGAACTGGGGGGAAAAGTGTTACTATGTTTCAAAAAAAAAGAGCAGATAAATTTGGAAGACCAAAACAAATTTTTTAAGTATATTTCGTGATTAGTTGTGAAGGCGAGGAAAGATTGAACTTCAGTTTCCTTCTTCAGAGAGACTGGGATTATCAACCAAAATATAATGAATATCAAAAAAGAAAATAGATTAGACAAGGCGGGAAGGTATGAATTTGGCTTTTGACAGGTGAGTTTGGGATATAAAATTGCTGAAATATATTAGTATGGAATTGAGAAAGGAGTTTGAGTTAAAAGTAGAAATTCTGAAGTGATCGATTTATGTCTTGGAACCATACAAGGGAGCTAAGTTGCTGGATAAATGTATAGTATTAGACACATTTGTGGATAAAACTCTAGGGAACAGCTGCATTCAAGAGCTGTTAGCAGAGAAGCCAATAAAAATGCATATATTGAATGGACGCTTCCAAAGAAGGAAGGAGCCTCAGGAGGGAATGTGCCCTGGGAGCACAAGGGGGAAAAGAGTTAGAGAAGTGATTTTTAGAAATATCATCTAAAGGTTGAACTAACATAAAAGGCATAATTTGTTTTTATTACTTGTGTGATAATTTCCTTACTTTAGAGTTTGCAGTTCTTTATTCAACGTTTCTTATCGTTTCAGAAGCTTTTCTCAGCTAAAAATTGTCTTCACCTTTAATAAATGTTAAATACTCATCACTCTCTCAGCTTTCCTTTTTTCCCCTACAAATAGTACTTTTGCATTTGCATAAGTGGTAGTCCAGATTCCTAATCAGTTTGATAGTATTTTTCTTTAGATGTGATCATGCAAATTCTTCCCTTTTTAATTACAATTTCATTAATGACATAAGCACATACCATACTCACAGCCTGGGCAATTGAAATCTCTAGAGCTTTAGGGATCAAGTTTAATGAAATAGTAGTAAGTACTAGGTTATTAAGGATGAGAGGGAGGATAAGTTTCTTGTTATTCTTTCTAATTAAGGTTAAGTCCAGGGTACAGTAGATCAAGGCCATGTTCCCAATGAAATGGTATAACTTGTGTGAAAGCTTAGAGGCTGGATTACATTGTAACGTGTGTTGGGTGAGGGTAGAGGGATGATAGAGACTGAAGACTAGAAACATGTTTTGTTTTCATTGTAAAATGTAGGTAGGGCAGAACAAAGTATGTGAAGATCTGGCAATCTGAAAAGTATAGATTTAATAATAATCTTGTCTCAGGAACTGTAGCATATCAATAATGCCCAAGTCTTTATAGGTAGTAGAGAAATTTAACCTTTTAACTTAGGATCTTCTTTTTAATTAATGACACAATCAAATGTTATTAGCACACACCATTGTTGGGGCACGAATGCCCTGTAGTCGAGTTCTGAGGTTATAACCAGTGTGCCGGAAGCACACTGGACTAGGAGTTGAGCTCAGCCAAGGTTTTGGTCCTCCTCTGCCAATAACCCCTGCTAGGGACATCCTTTTATTCTTTACTGTGCCAGCTTGGAGATGTTCAACACTTGTTGGGTGCTGAAATGACTAAATGGACCGACAGGTGAACCAGTAAACACCATTGGCCTTTTGTTTCTTCATATGTAAATTAAAAAGGTTGACATGAATATTCTGTAAGGTCATCCGTTGAACTTCTTACCTATTTTTATGATAATATGTACTTTGGTACAAGTAGCCAGAGAACTTCAAATTAGAGGTCTTTGAAAGAAAACATTTTGTTATACATATATCTTTTAAATGCAAGCCAAACAGCAAGTATCATTGTGTTTTAGAGACTTTCTAGTATAGATAAAAGTTTAATTTTATTCTTTATCGAGGCTGAATAAACCTACAAGGCAAAAATGCAGATTTTTTATAAGTTTCACAGAGGAGAAGACACTAGAAATTGCAAAATAGTTATGTAAAATATCTGTTTTTTAATCAAAAATGTAAGATTAGAGATTCATTGAAACATTTGGAATGCAGGAATTAAAGTACTATAATCGAGTTGAAAGAAGCATTATACATCTGAAATTTTCTCAGTAACCAGTTGAATACATTAGACTAGAGGATGAATTATTTATTTCAGTTCAAAGTTGCAGTGACTATGAATTAAATCAGAGACAGAATACAAAACCTCAAAGTTGTTTAAGAATAGCAGACAACTGAATTCAAAGTGACAGTCAGTGACTTTCAAAACCGTCAGAAAGTTTCATGGAAGCCAGACAAAGGGAAAACCAAATGTCATAGGTGGCACTGAGTAAGCCTTTATTGGTAGCATGCAATATGCTAAGCAAAGGGATAGGAGGCCAACCTTGGTGGCCTCGCTAAGGCTCTTAAATTTACTGGTAGTATCCTGGCAATGCATGTTACTGGTGATCCTCAGTCTCAGGTCTGCTATTTTGTGTGTGTGACTGCTTTCTTATCCAAATAACTCGTACATTAGCTTTGAAATGGCTTTACTTAGATGCTTATTTTCTGTAACTCTAAATGTGTACCTAATTGCTTTGAACCGTGTTATTCTATGAAAAGGGAAAGCTTTCTGCTATACTGAGTCTTGTGAATTTTTATTTTAAAATATTTGTTAGAATATCAACCAAACATCTATCTTTTCACTATAGTCTTTATCTTCTTTTCCTCTAGTTTTTAAAGGTTTTTCTCATATTTCTGCCTTTCACCATGTTTCATTTAGTTTTTTCCTAATTGGAAGAGAGCATGAACAGCTGGCAGTATGCATTTCTATGTGACTTTAAGTGCATATGGGAATTTTGCAACATGTCTGAGTAAGAATAATAAAATAATATAAATACAAGTAAAAAAATAAAGTAGAATTTAAGTGGTGCCAGACCGCTTTATTACTTGTATTATGAACTCATTTTTATGATATATGATATTTTTTGACATTGGGGCAGATAATATGCTTGGGTTGGAAGATTAGTAGGCACCACTTTCTTATTTTTTAATCTTTGCCACTTCCCATCTATTAACATATCTTTCCTTCCAGTTCCCACAGCATAGTGTCATATACTTATGTTAGTTGGTAATGAAATTTTTGGTTATTTTTAGATGGCTTAATAAGTATTTCTTAAACTTCTTAATTTTACTTCTACTATGTTAAGCATCAAACATATCACCAAGATAGACATAGCTCTTTGGAATCCTCACTATGAACATAAGTGCTTCCTGAGCTCTAAAACTGAAAAGAATGTAGATACCAACCCAAAGTATTTTGTAAATCTATTTTACCTGCTTGATTTCTTTCCCTTTTTTTGAGACATGGTCTCACTATGTTGCCCAGACTTGGTCTTCACTCCTGGGCTCAGGCAATCCTCCTGCCTCAGCCCCCCATGTAGCTAGAACTGTAGGCACGTGCCCTGTGCCTGTTTCCTTCTTAACAATTACACAGCACATTTTGATGTTTTACCACATGGGGTGACCTGATGTTCTTTCGTCTTCATGCAGGTTGCCCTCCAGTCCCTCTTCTGTTTTCACTTTCCTGACTTCTCCAATACGAGGGCATAAGTTAACATGACATAAAAAAGTATGGAATAGGTATTGCCTTTTGGGGGGAAGATATGTAAGCACTCTTATAAAGCAGATCAGTTTAGAAAGTAATTATTTGTGTTTCGAAGGAAATTATTGAAGGACTCTGTATTATTTTCCCAGGGTTTCTGTAACAAATTACTCCAAACTGAATGACTTAATAAAACAACACAATGTATTCTGACACAGTTTTAGAGGCTAGAAGTCTGAAATCAAGGTGTCAGCAGGGCTGCATACGCCCCGGGCCTCCAGAGGAGAATCTTACTCTTTGCTTCTTTCAGTTTCCGGTGACTGTGGACTTCCTTGGTTTGTGACGGCATCTCTCTACTCCATCTTCACGTCACTGTCACCAGTGTGTCTGTGTCTTCTCTTCTCGCTTTTAGAAGGATACTTGTTATTAGACTTAGGGCCCTCACAGGTAATCCATGACGCTTTTATCTTAAGATCCTTAATTATATCTACAAAAACTCTTACCAAATAAGGTGACATTGGTAGGTTCCAGAGATTTAACAGAAATAAATCTGTTGGGGGGCGGTCGTTGCCATTTAATCCACTACAGAATCCTTTAGCAGTTTTTATTTTGCTTTTAAGTATGATGTACTTAACAGGAAAACTGTGGATCAAAGAAATTTAAATTTAAAATCTTAAAACTTGTTCAGCTAAAATCATTCAGAAATGATAGAAGGATATCTATAAATTAAGTTAAAGTAAGTAGGAGTGCATAATTTCTTATTCAAGTTAAGATTTTACTGATTATTGCTATGATGAATGCTTTTCTGTTGAAGCCTGGACACACTGGATGTCATGCCTGAGGCCCCACGTCTCGCTTGAGTCTTCAGTTCAGCGGGCCTCCCCTGATGCCATTCCAGCCGGGGAGAGGAGGCTCTGCCTTGTTACTCCCAGGTGGGGCGGAAGCCTAGCTTCTCTGCTTAGCCTCTGTAGACCAGCAATGGGAGCAAAGGGGCTGGAGGATCCTTCTTGCTACTGCTGGGCTGGGATACAGTTCAGGCCCCCAGCGTGGCCTGCACTGACCCCAGCTAGGAAGAGCTTTATCATCACTGGGCAGTGGAGCAAGACCAGATTCTCTGAGCCTTTTCTGGCATCACCCCAGCAAAAGATGGACAGGTGCCTCTTGACAGCAGGGTACAGTGGGAGCCTCGGTTCTCCCCTTGGTATTCACTGACACTTGGTGTCTCGCTACCCCTGACTCCCTGCTCAGTCTTCTCTGTTCCCACTCCATCAGGAATTTGGGGGTCCTTGTTACAGCCTGGTGAAAGTGGACAGCTAGTCTCCCCACTTGGCCTTTGCTGTCAGGGTTGGGGGTGGGCTGCATTTTTTCTGTGGTATTTAGCTAGAGTGGAGTGGTTATTACGGAAAAGTTTCCTATCTTCAAGACTGCTCCTTTCCTGGGTAAGGGAGAGCAGGATTTTCTTAGTTTTGTTTTGCATTCTCTCACTGGTGTTTTCGGTTTACTGGCGTCTCTAGCACCCAGTCTGAAGGACACGAGACAAAAAGAAAACCAGGGTATTTGTCATTTTGTTCCTTGGGTCTTAGGCTCCCTGGCCAGACTGCCTGCCGCCTTTTCTTCACCTTTGAGAGTCTTGTGTTGTGTTATATTTAATGGCCCTGGTATTTAGTTGTACTCAGTGGTAGGAATAGGGAAAAGTATTTCTAATCCATCTAGAAGCAGAAGCTGCAGGGACATATAATTTAATTTACAAAGTTATTATGCATAACAGTTGACACTGTCGGTGCTCACTAATTTCTTGTTGAATTGAGTCTAAGCACCTGCAACATTTCTACCAAATTGGTTTTCAACTATAACAATTTCTACCCTTTTTAGTAAACATAATTTATAATTTAGGGAAGGAAAGATAGAAGTATCATATTGAACAATAGCTTGCATCTTTTAGTGGCATACCAAGAAACTAATTGTTACATTAAATTCATTTGGGATGGTTATTGATCTTTTAGTTGTTCTCTTGGTGCTGTAGATTAAATGAACCTGGTGTTTTATTACAAACCACAGCTCTCCTGTGGAGCTGGGTGGGCCCATGGAAACATTCTGTTCTAACTATAAGTTGTCACTTATTTTGAGTCTGTCCCACACCCTGAAAGATAATGGTTCAGATGAGTCAGGTGATCTTCCAGCAAGTGCTATTATAGTGTTCAGTTTAGATTTTAAAAAGTATTTTGGAAAATGTTCAGTTTGAATCGTTCTTCCCAGGATCTGTCCACGTGACGGAGGGGAGCAGGGCCTCTGCGCGGGGCATGTAGCCCCTTCCAGAATGTTGGAGATGAGGCTGGGCCTTATTCCTGTGCCTGCAAAGGGCTCAGCCTCTCAGAGTCTTGTGGGCAGTGAGTGGAGTTGCAGACCATGCAGTGCACATGTTTAGTATTCAAAACACTCAGTATGATAATGACTTAAGTTTAAACTGTAATTTCACTGAACAGTTTCATCATTTTCTGTTTCACAGTATTTGACCCAGTTGTTAATCTAAATTCAGGAGGTAGGACAGTTATTTCCATTTTACAGATGAAGTAATTGAGCAAAGTCATTTAGTTTATGACTTACCCAAGAGCATTCAGTGAATTGAGATTAGTTGTGGAACAATAGACCAAGATTGGAACTGTATTTTTTTTTTTTACCACCATCTTGTGCTTAGTCCAGTAGACCATGCCAGTAACCAAATTAAATTTATATATCTTTCACGATGAGAGCGGAAGATGGGTGGGGGGTTAGCCAATTAGAACCCAGTTTTAGACATGGTCTGTAAATATCTAATTTCTCAGTCTGATGCATCAAGAATGTTTCATCATTACACTATCCCTCATTTCATATGTGGCATAATAAAAAAGTCTATATAATACAAGACAATAATTTCTAAAAGTATTTTCTTTTTAGTAAGAAATAGGGTAGTCATTTGAAAATAAACAGCTCCATTTTTTTACAATTTAAATAAAAAATAGAATGCCGGGCGCAGTGGCTCAAGCCCATAATGCCAGCACTTTGGGAGACTGAAGCGAGAGGATTGCCTGAGCCCAGGGGTTTAAGACCAGCCTGGACAATATGGCAAGACCTCATCTCTACAATAAATCAAAAAATTAGCCATACGTGGTGGTGCATGCCTGTAGCTCTGGCTACTTGGAAGGCTGAGGCGGAAGGATCACCAGAGCCCAGAAGGTCAATACTGGGGTGGTCTTGAGCGTGACACTGGACTCCAGCCTGGGCGGTGGAGTGAGACTCCAACTAAAAAAACAACAACAAAAATGTATGTAACATATATAGTGCTTATACTTGCTATTAAATGTATTGCATGTCTACATTTTATATATTACGAATATATAATGTAAGACTTACTGATACAATGTAACACTCACTGATAGGTTTACAAACTATGCTATCAGTGAAAGAATACTGTTCTGTAAAACAGATTGAAATTTAGGAACTGATTTATTTAAATTTCATTCCATATTTGTCTTCTCTGTTAGTATAAATTATTTATATAAGTGTGTCAGTTTGGGATACTGTACTAAGAACACCACAAACTGGGTGACTTAAACAACAGAAATTTGTTCCTCCAGGAAAGTCCAGGATCTGGGTCATGGTCGGGTTTCGGTGAGGCCTTCTCTTGGCCTGCAGGCGGCTGCCTCCTTGTTGCACCCTCACATGGAGGAGAGAAGGGGAGCAGCGCTCTCGGACCTCTCCTGAGGGTACTGATCCCATCTGAGGGCTCTCCCCTCTTGACCTGATTATGTCCCGAAGGCCCCACCTTCTAATACCATCTTATTGAGGGTTAGAGTTTCAGCATATGACTCCGGGGAACAGAAAGATGCTACCCATAACATATAGATATGATTTCTTTTTAGAATAATTTTTTTTACAGTGTGTGGGGGAAAGTTAGCTCTAAAAATTAAGTTAGCCTGAATTCTAGATCTGTCTCTTGTTCTGCTAAATATATCGATCGTGGAAGCATGTTTGCAATATTGTCTTTGGGAATTGGAATCCTGATGAAGCATTTATTTGTATTATAGCATCATGAGAGTTCGGTTATGCTTTTTCCCCCTTTTCCCCCTTTCTCCTATTCCTAAGATTCTCATTTTGCACTGGGTAATAATGTATTGCTTTTTCATTTAGTGCTTCTGTTTTTCACATTGGATATTTTTTTTAATGGCTCAGTTTGCGATGAAAAAAAGTTTAAAGAAGTTTAAAATTGAAACTCATATCTTAGTTATCTAAGATGAGGAATGCCTGTAATAAAACTAAGAAGTTTCTGGGAGTGGTGGTGGCTCATACCTGTAACCCCAGCTGAAGTGGGAGGATTGCTTAAGGCCAGAAGTTCAAGACCAGCCCGGGAAACATAATGAGACCCATCTCTACAAAAAATGTAAAAGAATATTAGCCAGACATGGTGACGCATGCCTGTAGTCTCAGCCACTTAGCAGGCTGAGGCCGGAGGATGGCTTGAGCCCAGGAGTCTGAGGTTGTGGTAAGCTAAGCTAATGCTATTGCATGCCAACCTGGGCAATGGAGTGAGAACCTATTACAAACAAAACTAAACTGAACTAAACTAAACTGAACTAAACTAGACAAGTATTATACATTTTATTTCCCACATCCAGATGAATTCTTCCTACTTTTGAAGTCTTACAGTTTTTAGTTATTAGAACTTATTGTGTTTTGCCTAGTATGAGATACGACAATTAAGTTCATGAACTTGCCACCACGTGCTTACGTTGGCAGCACTGTACAAAACAACTCAGTAAGCTTTCATAACCTTGGTATATCAGTGTCTCACAGTTATGTTCATGTTGACGTGTCATAGTGTCTTGCTGAGTGGCGTTCATCATTGTCTTTGCCTGTTTTTGTGTGCCATTGCAAGAATGTCAGAGCTTGAATGAAAGCCATGAACCAACATTACATTTCTTGTGAAACTTGGCAAGAGTGAAAGTGAAATCAGGAACATCTTAGTCCAGTTTATGGGGATAATGCCATGAAGAAAACAGCATCCAAATGGATGAAAAATTTTTCTGAGGGGACAGAAAGCATCACTGGTGGAAAGGTCAGGATCGCCAGTAGCTAGCAGAACTGATGAAAACATTGCAAAAATGCATTGAATTGTTGCCTGTGAGAAGCATAGCAGACCAAATAAACATCAGTATAGACACAGGAAAATCTTAACTGAAAAACTTGGCATGAGAAAGGTGTGTGCAAAATTGGTCCTAAAGGAGCTCTTGCATCATAAACATGCACCAGCTCACACAGCACTGTCTGTGAGGGAGTTTTTAGCCAGTAAACAAGTAACTGTATTGGAATACTCTCCCTACTCACCTGATCTGGCCCCCAATGACTTTTTTTTTAAACCCTAAGATAAAGGAAATATTGAAAGGAAGACATTCTGATGTCATTCAGGTCATTAATAGTAATATGATGACAGTTCTGATGGCCATTCCGGAAAAAGAGTTCCAAAATTGCTTTGACAGGTGGACAAGGTGTTAGTGTTGATGCAAAGCTTCTCAAGGCTGACTTCCAAGGTGACTGTAGTGATATTCAGCAATGAGGTATGTAGCACTTTTTGTAGGATGAGTTCATGAACTTAATTGTCAGCCCTTGTATTATATGAACTTCTTACTTTAGCCTCACAATGTGTGATACAGTGTTTTACACTTTGCCTATTCTCAAGTACGTGTTTTGAATTGAATTAATTTCCCTGGGGGGGGAAAGTCATCATGTGACCCCTTTCTGATATCTTGTCCTTAATTATGGATGTTGATTTTGTATCCCCGCTTGCTTCTCATTGACTTTCAAATTATGTATTCCTCTTTAGTTTTACTATCTGTTCATAGTTAGTGTACCTCACCTGGTTAGATTGTTGAGATTTTGTTTCCCAATAATCTTTTAAGTTCCCTCAGTGAAAATAGATGATCATTGCTCCATTACTTCTCAACGTAAGTTCCATTCTAATAAATGCTGTTTAGATATCCAGTCCAACTATAACAGTGCCTGCCACAGAGTAGATGCTCAAAAAAATAGATAAATGGATGAATGACTGAACTAATACATGCTGTTTATCACCTGTTCATTTAATAGCCTACCCACGTAAGTATTTATAGGTATGGTTGCTATGTTCAAGTATTTGTAGTTGCTAAAAATTCTTAATTTAAACTCCTTAGTGGTAAAGGCTGATTCTCTGCAAGTGGGCACGAAAACACTACCTGAAATTCGTTAATTAAGATGCACCAAGTTAATATCTTCCAAAGTAGATTGATAGACTAGGGCCAGTTAAGTAGAATTGGATGGAATTGTTATGTAGATTAAATGAGGTATACAGTGTGTAAAGAGAGTCTATATAAACCATAAAGTATTCAGCAAAGGTTAGTTCATTCATTGAGCAAACTTTTACTAATATGGATCCAATAGTACATGTTATACAGTTTTTCTGGACTATGACTATGTTTCTTAGAGTATACACTGTGTGTTTGAGCATATAGACTGGATTGTATAGATTGTCAAGGTTGGAACGAAACTTTACAGGACTATTTTGTAAGATATCTTTAGGTGCCCTACACAATTAGAAGAATGTAGTTATAAGAAAAATATAAATAATTAATAACTATGTAGTGTATATTATTGATAGAAGATTATTAAGAGCAAATACCTAAATGTCAATGCTGTCATTAAAAAGTGAAGCTTTGGGAGTTTATTTTGGATGAAATATTTGTAATTAGGATTTGTTTGTATACAGTACTAAAACGCAGGACATTGAAAGATTAAATTTGTTTTTAGAGATTATTCAAGAATAAGACCAGGTTTTTGTTTATTTGAAGTTAGGAATGATGAAGGAAATAAGTAAAATGTTTTATTTATAGTTGACAATGTATTGTGCCACTGGAAAGGATTCCTAGTTCCACCCAAGAAACCATTTAAGTACATTAGTAATATCTGACCTTTTAATTTCAAGTCAAAAACAACTTACTAAGAATAATCTACCTTTAAAAAAAAATCACTGTGAAATAAATATGTTTCTTGGTTTACAATTTTGAGTCCTTGGAATCCTGTGTAATTTTTTTTAAACTTGTACATACAGAGAATATTTATCTTTTTCTATAAAATTTCCTTTTCGTTGATGTCATTGTGGTGTTCTTCTTACATTTGTATATAATAGGATTGGACAAAGTGCTGTGGAGTTACTATTCAATAGAAGTGTGTCCTTTCGGTGGTTATTTGCTGTCTAGATCTCTGTTTATGAACAGATTGTACTAAACTGCTTAGATCGATGTGGTTTATAAGGCAGCATTTAAAAAAGTGGAGTTTTAAATATACTTGGAAGAGATCTGAAAGGCATTAAAATCCATTGTCTATTAAATAGCAATCTTAATGCAAATGTCACTTGGAAATTATTTATATTTTGTTCCCTTTTTATTATAATAAATCTATCAGTCATTTTTTTAAAGAACCCACTTATAATTTTAGGCAGATAAAGATAATAGTCATAGCCTTTAGACATCATATAGTGTGTTTAAATACATCTGTATAACAAAACTTTGTTATTTTAAATCAGATGTTTTTTGGAAGTCTGGATGTATGTACACACACATTGAGTAGGTGAAAGTCACTTTTTTTTTTCCTTGAGTTGGAGTCTCACTCTGTCACCCAGACTGGAGTGTAGTGGCCGCTCCCGGCCACCGCAGCCTCGACCTGCTGGGCTCCGGTGATCCTTAGGCCTCAGCCTTCCAAGTAGCTGGAACTACAGGTGCACACTACCACGCCTGGCTAATTTTTTTTTTTTTTTTTTTGAGTTGGAGTCCCACTCTGTTGCCCAGACTGGAGTGCAGTGGCCGCTCCCGGCCACCGCAGCCTCGACCTGCTGGACTCCGGCGATCTTTCCGCCTCAGCCTTCCAGGTAGCCAGAATTATAGGCATGCGCTACCACGCCCAGCTGATTTTTTGATTTATTGTAGAGATGAGGTCTCGCTGCCCAGGCGGGTCTCGAACCCGCAGACTCAGGCAGTCCACTCACCTCAGCCTCCCAAAGGCGTGGGATTACAGGCTGAGCCACCGAGCCTGGCTTAATTTTTGATTTATTGTAGAGATGAGGTCTCACCAAGTTGCCCAGGTGGGTCTCGAACCCGCGGGCTCAGGCAATCCACTCACCTCAGCCTCCCAAAGCATGGGATTACAGGCTGAGGCACTGAACCCAGCTTTTTTTTTAAAAGAAGGCAAATTCTGTGTTGCCCAGGCTGATCTCAAACTCTTGGGTTCAAGTGACCCTCTGGGGTAGCTGGGACTGTAAGTGTGCTCCACTGTTCACTTTTATATCGACTTTGTAGAGTACCTTGCTTAACAAATTGATAATTATGGATACATTTCAGAAAGTAAGTTTAGCCTTACTGAGGGAAAAACAAAACTTTCAAAGAATCACCAAGCAATTTTAATGGCATTCATTTATATACAAACAATATGCTACAGTGTCTACCATAACTTCTCTGCATATGCACATTTTTGTGACAGTACAAGGCTGAATGAGAGACACATTTACTAGAGAAATAGCAAGCTGACTGTAAGGTATAGCTACAGTAGTGTTCGCACTATTTTGTACTCTCTACTATGGTATCCACTGTCTCGTGTGGCTGTGGAACCTTTGAAAAGTGGCTAGTTTGAAATGAGATGTGCTGCATGTGTCAAATAAACACCAGATTGTGAAGACTTGATACCAAAAAAGAGTGTAAAATAGCTCACTAGTACCTTTGATATGTGTTGCCACGTAGAAATGATAATACTTTGGAATTTCCAGTTAAATAAAATGTATGATTAAAATTAATCTTTTTATTTTTAATGTGACTACTGGAAAATTAAAAATTATATGTATGTAGCTTGCATTTGTGGAAAGCACTAGTAAACAGCACTGATCTGTAAAAATTGATCTTAAAAGTTGCAGTACATGCATGTCTTAGAGAACCACAGCTTAGCTTGTGTTCTGAAAGGAGTTCGGATGCTGTACTTGTCTTGGCCTCCTTCTTTATATTTTTCTCCCATTCAGCTTCAATCCAGTTTGAAACTGTTAGTGTCTCAGTATAAGATTCTCTTTTTCTTAATCTGCAGAATATTTTAAAATAACATTTCTAAATTAAGATCTCATCTTCCTTCCTTGAGAGGTCATGGACACTGGCAAGTCATTCCCTAAATAATAGTAATAATTTAATACTATGTGTTTTGAAGAAGTTAAATCTATGCTCTAGCCACCTTTCTGATTCCTCTTCTCAGAGGAAGGCTTATGCTAGATTGGCATTATGGGCAGATTCTGAAACCTAGTAGTTTAGGATCAGAACTCTTCCCTTTTCCTCCTGGAAAGCATATACAACAACAGGAAAAACAAAATAATCTACATAAATGCCATTTTTAGAAGACAAAGAAAAATCTGCAAACTCCAAAGTGTTGCCTGACGTGACTGAAATCCAGCATAGCCATGGGCAAAACAGCACCCAGTGGCGGGAGCTGCCTGAGAGGAGTGAGGGGCCACATTGGCTGATTTCAAAAAGCACCAGCACTCATGGACTACCTAAAGACCTAGCAGCAGTCCTAAGGGCCAGAAACTGGAGCAAGAGGCAGCACGATCAAGAGTGAGATCTGGCATTAGGCAGCAGCCACCAAGGGAGAGAAGGGAGGAGAGAGAAACAAAGTATGGAAGAGTAGCCAGGAAAGAGCAACTCTCAGTCTGCAGCCGGCAGACATTTTCTGAAGTTTAGGGGCCTCCTTAGCAAGGCTGTTATGCTTGGGGCAGTAGCCAGTGAGGTAGCCCAGGGGAAGCTGAGCTGCCCTCCTGGACCTAGTGATGCGCGCGCATACTAATTCAATAAAAGAGAGTTTGGCATCGTGGCTTGGAATCGAGAGCCTGTGGACCACACGTGGTGAAAGGCTGCCTCTCTCTCTTTCCCCAGGCCCTTCCCTCACAGCAGGGCCTCCCAACCCCAGGGTCACGGACCTGACCACCGTGTTACCATTCTCACTCCACCACCACCCCGCTCCCCATAGCTGGAATTAACGCCTGAGCTCGCCTCCTGTCAGATCAGCAACAGCATTAGAGTCTCAAAGAAGCGCAAACCCCCTTGTGAACTGCACTTCTGAAGGATCCAGATTGCGTGCTCCTTTTGAGAATCTAACGCCTGATGATCTGAGGTGGAGCTGGGCGGTGATGCTAGCGCTGGGGAGCGGCTGCAAGTACAGAGGAACATGAGCAGTGAGGTTTGATTGCACATCCCCTCACCCCCACACCACCCCGGTCTATGGAAAAATTGTCTTCAACAAAACCAGTTCCTGATGCCAAAAAGTTGCGAACCGCTTCCTCATGGAAGCCTTCTGCCTGGTCCAGGAAAATCTAATCTCTTCAACCGTAAGTTACAAAGTGTATTGATAATGGCATCAATTCAAATACACTATTAAAACAGAAGAAAAAAACACATGAGAAAGGCAAGCATACTGACAGCTGACGTCTTCCTGAGTATCTCTTGCATCTGAGTACATTCGTCCTTTTATTGTGTACTTATTACACTGAATTATGGACCTTGGTTTGTTTGGGTTTTTTCGGTGTCAATCACTGAAACATATTTTGAAGAGTAGAGTCTGTTGTTCCACCACAAAACATTGTACTCATGTCCTAGAAGGCCCTTTGTACTTAGGAGATGGGTGTGAATGCTTTAGGTGGTAACATTTGTCAGGATTGGAAAAGAATTGCCATCAGTGTCTGTCTAGATTAGGAAAAAGCAGTATCAGCTAGGAATTGACCTAGTTTGTAGCACCATATTTCAGAGAACTGTTTACCATATTCACCTATTCAAGGCGAGGGTGTGATACTTGTCCATGAGTTTCAGGTAGGGAACCAGGCACTGCCGTCAAGGACCCTGGACAATTTGGTGAGTTTGAAGCATTAGCTGAGTAGTTCTGTTTTCTCTGTCTTTTGACTCAGGAGGCTTTTCATAGGTTTAAAGTGTGAAGAGCCAAGTGTAATAGTGTTTAAATCTTTTCTAGATAGCATATTCTTTTTAGGTGGAAGTTCAGAACCTGTGCACTCAGACTCCAGCTCCCGGGAACCCACAAAATGACGTACACATACTGTAACTTTCAGTGGTTGAGAAATCCTCTAAAGCTTTTCCATGGGCCCTGAGTTGAAAACTCTTACTTTAAGGAATACCCTGCTTTTCTTCACACAGTCTTAAGTCTTTGGAATTACTTGTTTTAGAGGATCAGTAAGATGGGCTCTGATGTTATCATTTTAATTAGTTGTTATATTTCAAATTGGGCTTGCTTAATATTTATTAATCTTATTAGCTGATAACATATGAATGTTAGTGCTTTGCTTATTATAAATTGTATGACTGATTTTTTGCTATTTCTAAAGCATTTGCCAAAATTTCTCAATCAATGCTAAACTTAATATACCTAATGGAATTACCCCTCTTCCTCTTTAAAGGAATTGATTTATCTGCTTTTGTATAGCCATAGTGATTTAATGACACATATTTTAACGTGTTTGCTATCTGATGAAGGAGTGGCAAACTATTTGTTAGTATTTAGCCTTATTTAAAAACATGCATGTGATAGGTTCTTGCTGCATTTTGAAGTGGGTATCTAATACCACTTATTAATGAATTTTTAAGTAGGTGATTTAATTCCAAGGACAGCGGCAAGCTAAATTATTGAAGTTATGAAACAGTTATTCTGATTTGTGCCTTGTAGACATAGAAAGTTAATTCTCTGTATCTTTAAGCTTCCTTCATATTTGCTTTCCTAGTTGCATTTTTACTCTGTAAAATAGTTGAAACAAGTGTGCCATTTTCTGGTATTGTAGTAGAATTCTATTTTTAAAAAACACTTTTTGAAAGTTGTTTTTGTTTTTGGTTTTTTTAGTCTTCCAGATTACTGCTTGGAACCATTTAAATTACAGAATTCTATTAATGTGCCTCTCTTACCTGATATCTGACAAGAAATCTATTGGTACTATTTCTCATTTATAGTGACATTTCTTTGTATTCATCTCTAAATTATTTGTATATAATAGGTAAATTTCCGGTGTCTTTCTTTTTCTTCTCATTAGCCACATGTCTTATCTGATGTAAAGATTTTACCCTGTTAGATAAAATATAAAGTTACCCTTACTTTCTTGTAACACTTTGCTTTACCTCATTTTAGCATCCAAAACAGTCTTTTTTTTATATACAACAAAAAAAGCATTTCAGTGCATTGATGACATACTCAGTGTTTATGATGATCCTGAACCTTATCTCATGATGTTTCTTGCTGCTGCTGTCTTGCTTATCTTAATTTTTAAAAAGTCGCCAGGACAACTTTTATATTTTTGGAGTCAAGGAGTATTGGCAGATTCAATCTCTGCTTGGCTAGTTAACTGATGGCTCATTATTGTTGAGATTGCTTGTGTTGTTCACTGATTTCTCTTTTCTTCTCTACTCTCCATTTTCCCCACTCCCATCCAAGTAATTCACATAGTGTCACATCAGACTTCTGAAACAGAAATGCTAGCCTTAGAAAGAGGCTCTTTACAGTGTGGTGATTTCTGAAAGAACTAGAAATTGACCTTCCATATGACCCAGCAATTCCCCTATTGGGAATATACCCAGAGGAACTCAAATCATTCTGCAAAACACACCTGCACATGTATGTTTGGTTGCAGCTCTATTCACAATAGCAAAAACATGGCCAACCATGTTGCCCATCGAAGCTGGACTGGATAAAAAAATGTGGTTCACCTGTCCAATGGAATATTATGCAGCCATAAAGAAGGACAAATATATGGACTTTGCAGCAACTTGGGATGGATTTAGAGTCAATCATACTCAGTGATCTGTCACAGAAACAAAGAACAGAGTACCATATGTTCTCACTCATAAGCGGACCTTGAACAATTATAATACTATAAAAAAGCATTTGGCAGTAATGGGAAACTGTCAGGGGCGGTGGAATTGTCAGTTGAGGGAAACTGCTAGGGGACAGAGGGACATACCTCATCAACAAGGGTACCTGCATAATCAATGTTTGTATACCTAACCCTGAATTGTACCCTACATCTTTATAATAAAAAAAAGAAAGAGGCTCTTTTGCATCATCCTGTTTTTTTGTATCACCTGCTAGAAAGTGAAAGGAGGCTCTGAGCCTGCGAGTTCTATGATAATAACCAAACTTTAGAAAATGAGGTGGAATACATAATGATCATAGAGATAGATTGACTCTCGCCCTTCTGACATTTGCAAAATAATTTCAGAATATTTGCAAAATAACCCTTGTTGACTCTTCTGCCACAAATGACTTCAGATGTTTTAGTACCAACTAAGGATATAATTAATACTGCCACATTTTAAAATTTTGCATGAATATCCCAGGTTTTGGCTTCTAAAACTAGATCAAGGAAGAATTTGAAGGAGCTCTTAAGCTTCATTACATATTTCTATGCTTCATCTGTCATCTCATCTGTAGGAATCCTTAAATTTCCCTAAGACCAGGTAATCTTTATCTTGTTTAGATCATGTCAGAAATTTAGCTGTGAGTTTTGGTTTTGCGTATCCAAATACTTTATGGCAAAGTATCGACATATAAATCTACTTCATGTTCCTTTACTAAAAAAAATCTGTTTTACATTTCTCAAGTATAATTTTTTCTAAGGAAATATGTGGGGTTTTTTTGCTTTTTCTTATATTATTTACCAAGCAACCTTTGATCACTATACTAGAGGTTTGGGATTATAATATAACATATTATATGATGACACTTGACAGCACTTGATAAGGGAGTCTTTAAATATGAAAACTTTGATTAGTAGTTTCAGCGTTGAATTGTAGTGTAGCTAAAGGGATCCCATAAAACCAGCATATGAGTTTGCACTTAGCGTACAAGCCTTCTGTTTCAGGATTGAAAAGTCTTTAGTACCACACTGCATGGGTCAAGTGAGTCTGTGATAGAATTTGCTAATTTGTCTTAGTTTCTTATAGTTTAACTACTTCTAACTTGCTGTCTCTTTAAGATTATGAGCTCCTGAGAGTGGGGATTGTCTTTATGTCTCTGGTATCTGATTCAGAGTCTGACATATACTATAAATAAGTTATACATGATAAATGATTGATTAATGGATGATTCCATTTCCATGCAGAGGGAGAAATGGGAAAGAACCAAGATAAGCAGAAACTTGACCTGATTTTTCTCCCCTTTATTTCCCTCGTTAAGAAGCAGACCATTTTGATTGAAGAGGACTTCTGAAGAGGTTGGATACAGCTTTGCAAGCCCAGACTACTTTTATCACTTAGATTTGATCATATTCTGGGGATTAATTACCCTTAACCAAACTTCTTAATTATTAAAATAATGTCTGTACAGCATGGGAGTTAAGAACAAAGAGCCAGAGGAAGAGAAGTTTGATTACCACTTCTACTGCTTACAGGCTGTGTGCCTTTAGGCAAATTGGTCTTTTCTCCTCACTTCCATAGCCATTAAGTGAGGATAATCGTGGTACCTAACTCATGGGGTTCTTTGACAAGATTAAATGGCAATCTTAAATTCCTAATACTCAAGGAGTATTCAAATTAATAGTAGAGAGAAGACCAATGTAATATAAAATTAAGTTTAGTGCAGGACACATTGAAATTCCCAATCAATAACTATGATTTTTATTATTGTTGGTACTTTTGTAAATGTCTGTACTCATTTACAGGAACACATCTTTACTAATATACTATACATATATGTGAATATGTACATATTCTATTTATAATCTAGCTACTCAGGAAACTTAATTAATCATCAGAGGGTTGCTTTGTGAATATGTGATCAAAGAAAAAGAGTTAGACTCTCCTGAAGGATATTTCATCCAGACTGTAGTAGGGCACGGAAACTTAGGCCTTCCATATTAGTATTTACTTTTTTGCATCCAGATTACTCATCTTTGCTAATTATATAAGTAAGTCTCTGTCTTCCTCTGACCATCTGCCTCTCTCTTCTTCTTTCATACATATAAACATGCATGTATCAGGTGAACTCTGCCAAATTTATTTTTTAAACTCTAATTTGTCATTAACCGTAAACTTTAGTGTTTCATACAAGGCAATTAATTTTTCCTTCTTTTTTACTATATATTTTGAGAATATGTATACCTTATCTTTTAATGTACTTAGGAAATTTAAACTTCAATTAGGCACATACAGTATTTCATTTAATCCTCAAAACATCTGTGTGAAGTAGATCATATCCATTTGTCCAACAAAAATACTGAGACTAAAGAGAAGTTAAATGAATTGCCTAAAGTTATGCAGCTAATAAGCACCACAGTTAGAAATCAAACCTGCTCCATGATTTCAAGCTACCCTTCCACAGCATCACAACAGCACGAACAAGAGCAACCTAGAAATCTCCATTTATGAGCCTCTCTCTTATGATGAATTATTTCTAAAATCGTACCTATTTTGTAGTGGTTTTTAGTTGCCTCAACTTCAGAATAATCTTTCCTGACCTTGTTACCCTCCTTATTAACTGACTGAATGGAAGAAAATAAGAGATTGCAAATCCTTGAAAAAAAGAAAATGTATTGAAGTTGGCAAGGTATTGAATAATTGGAGGACAGCTTTAGCAAGGAAGAGATGAAGAAGGAAAGCAAGAATAGATGACTAGATGTGACAGATGAATTGGAGGGTGGATGACATTGTACCTCAAGACTAGGTCTTCTTCATTAAATGAGACGTGAAAGTTGGTTTTTTTGGAGTGAGCAAAGAGAGGGATAGATCTAGCAGTTGAGGAAATTTGGAGAAAGAAGGAGATCTGGGACGATTTCTGTGGGTGTCTAAGTTCTGAATCAAGAAGAGAAAATATCTGAAGTTATTGATAGACTTGTGCTTTAGAAATTGAGTTTTTTTAGCCTTTTAAATTATGGTTAAATACATATAACATGAAATTTACCATTTTAACCACTTTTTTTGTGTCATGGCAGCCTACCATTGAGCATTTGAACCATATTCAAGTGTACAAATCAGTGGCATTAAGTACACTCTTAATATCATACAACTATTTCCACTGTCCGTTTTCAGAATTCTTACCATCTCAAACAGAAACTCTGAGCCATTAAACAATGACTCCCGATTCCTCCCTCTTCTTAGCCCTTGGTAACCTCTAATCTACTTTCTGTCTTCATGAATTTGTATATTCTATACCTCATATAAGTCAAGTTGTAAGATATTTGTCCTTTTGTATCTGGCTTATGTAACTTAGCATAATGTTTTCAAGGTTCATTCATGTTGTAACTTGTCTCAGCTCCATTTTTTAAAGGCTTAATAATCTTTTGTTAATAATAATCCTTTAATTATTAATAATGAATAATATGCACATCCATACTGCTGATCCTTCTCGTACTATTGTGATACATTTTCAGGACCCACTTATGAGTGAGAACATGTTCTTTGTATCTCAGTTCTTTGTGTCTGTGATAGATCACTGAGTACAATAGACTCTAAATCCATCCAAGTTGCCAACCAGAGAAGTGAAAGACCTTTACAACGAAAGGTACAAAACACTGTTCAAGTAAATCACTAACAAATGCAGAAATATTCCATGCTCATAGATTGGAAGAATCAATATTGTTAAGATGTCCATCCTACCCAAGGGAATCTGCAGATTCAACATGGTATCCATCAAATTACCAACATCATTCTTCTCAGACCTGGAAATGACAATATAGAAATTTATATGAAAACAGAAAACATGAATATCCAAAACAATCCTCAGCAAAAGAAACAAGGCAGAAGGTATCACACTTCCAGACTTTAAGCTTATTTGTTGATTGATTATTATAAGGCTACAGTACTCAAAACAGCCTGATATTGGTACAAGAACAGGCATATAGACCAGTGAAATGGGATAGAGATGCCAAAAGCAAAACTTCAGCTTCTCAACCAACTCATCTTTGACAGAGCCTTCACCAACAACCACTGGGGAGAGAAGAACATATCTAGTAAATGGTGCTGGGAAAACTGGTTGACCGCGTGCTGAAGAATGAAACAGGATTCCTACCTATCACCATACACAAAAATCAACTCTAAATGGATCAAAGACCTAAACATAAACCTCAAATTATAAGATTCCTAGAAGAAAATGCAGGAGATACCCTTCTGCACATTGGAATAGGCAACCAATTCTTGATCGTAACTCCAAAAGCATATGCCAGAATATATAAGATAGACAAGTGGGACCTCATCAAACTGAAAAGCTTTTGCAAAGCAAAAGAAACCATCAAGAGAGTGGGAAGACAGCCCACAGGATGGAAAAAAGATTTTCCAACTGTATATCTGACAAAGGCCTAACATCCAGAATTACAAGGAACTCAAGCCAAAAGGAAAAAAATAAATAGCCCTCTTCAAGAGTGGGCAAAAGACATAAATAGACAATCTTCAAAAGAAGATATACGAATAGCCAACAGATAACATGAAAAAATGCTTAGCCTCACTAATCATCAGGGAAGCACAAATCAAAATCATATTGAAATACCATCTAACTCTGATAAGAATGGCCATAAATAATAAATGAAAAAACTGCAGATTCCTGCGAGGATGTAGAGAAAGCGGAATGTTTCTGCACTGTTGGTGGGAGTGCAAGCTAGTTCAACCTCTGTGGAAAACAGTGTGGTGATTTTTAAAAGAACTAGAAATTGACCTGCCATATGACCCAGCAATCCCTCTTCTGGGAATATGCCCAGGGGAACTCAAATCATTCTAAAAAAAAGATGCCTGCACATGCATGTTTATTGCAACACTGTTCACAATAGCAAAAAACATGGGAGTAACCCTGCTGTGCATCAAAAGTGGACGGGATATAGAAATTGTGGTACATGTACACAGTGGACTATTACACAGCCATAAACAGAATTATTTTTTAATGTACTCATACATACAAAGTGGAATGATTAAATCAAGCTAATTAGCACTCATCAACCTCACATACTTATTTTTTTGTGGTGAGAATATTTGACATTTACTCTAGCAGTTTTGAAATGTAAAGAGCTCCTTTTTAATTCTGGAGCTTTGCTGGAATATGTAGAAGAGACCTTAGTTATGTCATGGAGGTTGAACTCCCTCATAGTTTAACTTTTAATTTTTAGTTGTATAAGGCATATATCCAGACTGTCAATTTAGTCTTCTAGTCAATTACCTATAAATTTGAAGTCGTTAAAAGAGTTCTAGTATATTAGTATAAATGTGTTTTGAGCTATTATAAAAAAAAAAGATAAAAGGAATTGTCATCATTCACATTCTTTTACATGAAGTATTCAGTGAGGTAGAAAGTTCCTTGAAGGTCTTTACAAACAATAGCCAGGGGGTATTCTATTTGAACAAAATAGTATAGTGATTCAATTAAGGCAGGAACCATCTGTTAAGCTGAGTCATACTTACAGAGCCATGAAAATGGTAAGGAATTAATTATTTTTTCAAGATAAAGATAGCTAGCAATCTTTCATGTCTAGCAATGAGAAAATTATTCAATACTTAGCAAAATTCATATTTTAATAAAATGCACACATATATAATGTTTACTAAAGGAGCATCCAAACAAAAATTAATAGTAGAGACCAATATGTATTTTGTGAGACAGTTAGGTGGTTCTTTGCATTTTGGTCATAGTTCATGTTTCAGTCAGCATTTTTTAGGGAATTCTATGAAGCTGAACTTATCCTTGAAATTTAGAGTTGTTGTAATTCTTTTTAACGTGGAATATAACAATTTCACTCATTCTGGGGTCTGTGATTTAGAAAACAACAACAACATTTTTCTCTTTGATTGGTCATAGCTATTATTGGAACAGCTGGTATCATGTGACACATAGTACTATAATTTAGACTGAGAAATTGATTTGTGAATTATATCCTCTCAGCTTAAGTTGCTGTTTGTAGTCTCCAGAGCATCTTTTGTACTTTTTTGCAGAAATGGCATCTTAACCTAATGTTCCTACATTTTCCCAGGGGAAAAGGAAGACTGCATGGTCACATGTCTTACTTGTCTGAAGTATACAAAGGAAACTCTTGATAACAAATACTGGGAAAAAACGAATAAGATTCAGAATTTCCTAAAGCAGGGAATAAAAGTTTTTTTCTATTTAACCTTGTCACAAGTGTAATTTATACGTCGTGTGTGTGTGTGTGTGTGTGTGTGTGTGTGTGTGTGTGTGTGTGTACTTCAGCATTTCTGTTGTCTTATGTGAGAACTGTTGCCTGTAATACCATTCTGGGGTCAACGTCAAGGAGATGAGAATTCATGAATATGATGATTCAGATGATTTCAGATTTGAGAGCAGTCACCACATAAATCCTTCTCTCTTCTTTTGTAGGTAAAAGTAAACCATAGACCAGTTATTAGGCCCATTAGATAACAAGTTAGGGGATTATATGTCTTTAGTGATTTTCCTGTTAAAGTCCACATTTCAAACTATTCTGCTTTATGTTTATACTTCATGCTTTTTTTATTATTCTTCAATTGTCTATTTAGAATGACCAAGGAGGATCATTTAGAGGTTTTTAAAATTGTATATATTTATGAGGTGCAAAGTGATATATGCATACAAAATGGAATGATTAAATCAAGCTAATTAGCATTCATCAACCTCACATACTTATTTTTTTGTGGTGAGACTGTTTGACATTTACTCCCTTAGCAATTTTGAAATGTACAATGGTGTTACTAACCGTAGTCATCATGCTGTGCAGTAGATCCTCCAAAGCTAATTCCTCCTGCCTAACTGAAACTTTGTGCCCTTTGAGCAACAGCTCCCTGTTCATCTCAGCACCCAGCCTTTGGAAATCCCTGTTCTACTCTCTGCTTCTCTAAGTTTGATTATTTTAGATTCCACATGTGAGAACATGTGATACTTGCCTTGCTGTGCCTGGCTTATTTCACTTAGCATGATGTCCTCGAGGCTCGTCCATGTTGCTGTCAATGACCGAACTGCCTTTTTCTAAAGGCTGAATAGTACTCCATTGTGTACGTATACCTCGTTTTCTTTATCCATGCATCTGTTCATCGACACTAGGTTGATTTCCACAACTTAACTGTTGTGAGAAATGCTGCAGTAGACATGGGAGTGCAGGTATCTCTTTGATATACTGATTTCATTTCTTTGGATATATACCCAGATGTGGGATTGCTGGATCATATGGTATTTCTACTTTTTGGGACCTCCATATAGTTTTCTATAGTGACTATACTAATTTTCGTTCCCACCAATAGCATGCAAGGGCTTTTTTTCCTACATGGTCTCAAACATGTGCTATCTTTTGTCTTTTTCCCAATAGCCATTCTGACAGCTGTGAGGTGATGTCTCATTATGATTCTGATTTGCATTTCTACATGATTAGTGATGATAAACATTTTTCATATATCTGTTGGCCATTTGTATGTCTTCTTTTCAGAAATATCAGTTTGGGTCCCTTGCCCATGTTTAATCCTGTTTTTTGTTTTCGTTTTCGTTTTTTGTGTTCCTTACGTATAGTTTGAATATTAACTTCTTATCAGATGTGTATCTTGTAAATATTTTCTCCCAATCTGTAGGTTGTCTCTCTACTTCACATTGTTAATTATTTTCTTTGTGCATAAGCTTTCTAGTTTGATGTAATCTTGTTTGTCTATTTTGCTTTTGTTGCCTGAACTTTGGGGGTCAAGTCCAAAAAAAAAATATTGCTCAGATCAATGTCTTGCAGTTCCCCCCTCCTTTTTTTTTTCCCTAGTAGGTCTACAGTTTCAGGTTTTGATTTTAGTCCATTTTGTGCTGTCACAGCAAAGTACCGTGGACTGCATAATTCATAATGAACAGAAGTTTATTTCTCACAGCTCTGGAGGCCAGAAAGCTGATGTGACATCGAATTAGGGCCTTTGCGCTTCATCCCACAGTGGAAGGTCGAAGGCAAAGAGAGGGTGAGAGAGAGAGAGATCGGCGAGGGCGATCGCGTACTTGTGTAAGGAACCTGCTCCCAGGGTCATGGCATTGTTCTGTTCACGAGGGCACTCCAAGCCCTGCTGCATTTGAGATCAAGTTAGTAATACTTGCTTTGGGGGGACACATTCAGACTATGACAGTCTTAATCCATTTTGAGTGTGTTTTTGTATTTTTAGATAAGAGTCCATTTTTATTCTTCTGCATTTGGATATCTAGTTTTCTTGACACCCTTTCCTGAGGAGACTATCCTTTTCCCATTGTGTGTTTTTGGTATCTTTGTAAAAAACCAAGGAACCATAAGTATGTGGGTTCATTTCTGGGCTCTATATTCTCTTCCATTGGTCAGTGTGTCTATTTTTATGCCAGCACTATGCTGTTTCAATTACTATAACTTTGTCATATAGTTTGAAATTAGTGTGATGCCCAGCTTTATTCTTTTTGCTCAAGTTTGCCTTCATTATTCAGGGTTTCTTGTGGTTCTGTAGGAGCTTTAGGATTGTTTGTTTCTGTTTTTGTGAAAAATGTCATTGGAATTTTGATAGGTATTGCACTGAATCTGTAGAGAATCACTTTGGGTAGTACAGACATTTAACAATATTAATTCTTCTACTCCATGAACAAGGAATGTCTCTCTTTTTATTTGTGTCTTCAATTTCTTTCATCAGTGTTTTATAATAGGTCTGTCACCTTCTTGGTTAAAATCTGTTTCTGAGCATTTTATTTATTTTTTGTAACTATTATAAATGAGATTGTTTTCTTGATTTCTTTTTTTGATAGTTTGTTGTTAGTGTATAGAAATGCTGCTGATTTTTGCGTGTTAATTTTGTATCCTACAGCTTTACTTTATTTGTTTATTAATTCTATTTTTGTTTGTTTATCTTTTGGTGGAGTCTCTGCTGCTCTCTTTATATGAGATCGGCAAATATTGACAGTTTCATTACTTGAAATTTCACTACTGCAGTTTTAGTTAAAAAAAATCTCGTTTGGGTGCCCTTTACTTTTATTTTTTATTTTAAAAGATGTGGGGTACAATTCAGGGTTAGATATACAAGTGTTCATTATGCAGGTACATTTGTTGATGAGGTGTGCCCCCACCCTCCCTTGGTGGATGCCTTTCATTTCTTTCCCTTGTCTGATTGCTCCAGCAAGGGCTTCCAGGACTATATTGTATAGAGGTGGAGATAATAGACATTCTTGCTATGTGTCTTATCTTAGAGGAGAAGCTTTCAACTTTTCACTCTTAAGTACAATATCTGTTGACTTGTCGTATATGGATGGCCTTTAGTATGTTGAGGTACATTTCTTCTGTATTTTATTTGAGTTTTTTGTTTGTTTGTTTGTTTAATGAAAGGATGTTGGAATTTTGCTTTGCTTTTGCTGTATCTAATGAGATGATCATATGGGTTTTGTTCTTCGTTAATATAGTGTATCACCTTTATGAATTCGTGTATGTTGAACTGTCCTTGCATCCCTGAGATAAATCCCCCTTGATTGTGTTGCATGATTCTTTGAATGTGCTATTGAATTTAGTTTCTAATTTTTGGCTGTTATGAAAGCTGCTGTGAAATATGCTTTCTTTTCTTTAGAAGCAGGCTCTGGCAGAGGACCGGATAGTAAATACTTCATGCTATATAGGCTTGCGTTCTTTCTTTTTGCATTGTAGTCTAAAAACTTCTGGTAATAAGCTGGGGTAGTCATAGGTACTTTGTCTCCCCTTTCTTGGGTACCTCTGACATACTCTGCCTGTTGTCCAATTTCTGAAAACCATTGTCTTTGCATGGTGTATTTTTTAACTGTTTAGTGGGAATGGGCAATAGTCTGTTCGTTGTTATTAATACTTTCTCTTGGTTGAGAGTGGAAAATCTGTCTCTAAATTTTAATGCACTTTTGTTTCTTTTTTTAAAATTTTAATACCTTTGTATTTAAAACCATTATGCCCAGATAGGTGATTTCTTTGTTTTCATATTTATGCCATCGATTATACAGCTTCATTACTAAGAAGGGGATGAGTAATTTAGGATTTCTTAGAAGCTCATCTCTTAAAATACTCATCTATTAATATTAAGATATGTTAATATAGCAATTAATATTATACCCTTTGTTTAGAGGTCACACTTGTACTGATTACTTATGTTGTTTTTTTCTGTATGCTTTTTGTATTAATTTTAAAACCTTTTCTATTATGAACTATAATACATAGGAATTCATAAAACA
This sequence comes from Carlito syrichta, assembly GCF_000164805.1. Taxonomy (NCBI): domain Eukaryota; kingdom Metazoa; phylum Chordata; class Mammalia; order Primates; family Tarsiidae; genus Carlito; species Carlito syrichta. Next base: position 316,219 of record NW_007251276.1, read on the forward strand.
TAAATGTACAGCCCAATGAAATTTTGAACCACTACTCAGGGCAAGAAAGATAATACTACCAGCATCCTAGAGGCCCTAGCATACTCTTTCATATTCACAGCCTTCTCCCTCCCACCTCTTCTTTTTTACTACTTAGGTAATCTGTAAATGTTAGTGTTTGACTTTGCCAACTTTTGACCCTTACATAAATTCAACCCTGTGTTCTTTTATGTCTGGCTTCTTTTATTGAATATTGTGATTTTGAAATTCATCCATGATATTGTGTGGAATTCATTCCTTTTCATTGGTGTATGATATTATACCATACATAGGCATTGGATGGATAGCATGTTGAGATGATTACCAATAATAGCCAAATATGCTTCTGCATGTGCTTTAGAGCACACATGTTCACTCATGGTCATTGGGTATATATCTACAATTGGAATTGCCAGGTTCTAGCATGTGTGCATGTTCAACTTAGAAGATAATGTGTGTTATAAATTTCATCCACTTGTTGGTTTCTTTCGGTCTCTTAATGATATATTAATTTTTCAAATTTTAAGATAATTTAAGACTTACAGAAAAGTTGCAAAAATACTCCAGAACAGGAATATTCTTCACATTGCTTCCCCTATTTTTAGCATCTTTTTTTTTTGAGTTGGATTCTCACTCTGTCGTCCAGGCTGAAGTGCAGTGGCATGCTCATGGCCACCCCAGTGTCGATCTGCTGGGCTCTGGCGATCCTTCTGCCTCAGCCTTCCAAGTAGCCAGAGCTACAGGCGCGTGCTACCCTCCCTGGCTAAATGTTGATTTATTGTAGAGGTGAGGACTCGCCAAGTTGCCCGGGTGGGTCTCGAACCCGCGGGCTCAGGCAGTCCACTCGCCTCGGCCTCCCAAAGTGCTGGAATTGCAGGCTGAGCCACTGAGCCCGGTCTATTTTTAACATCTTATATTACCTTTGTCCATTCATCAAAACCTGGAAATAAACTTTGGTACGATACTACAAAGTTACCTACATGTATTATTCTGATTTTGTCAGTTTTCCCACAGATACACTTTTTCTCATCCAGGATCCAATCCAAGGTTCTGCATTACATTTAGCTGTAGTGTCTCTTTAAGATAATCTGTCATAATACCTCTCTCTTGGTTTTCATGACCTTGATACTTTTTGAAGAATACTGGTCAGTTATTTTGTAGACTGTTTCTTCATTTGGTATTTTTATTTTTTGCATTAAAAAAAATGTTTTTTGGCAAAAACAGCATGGAGGTGATGTTGTGCCCTTCCCAGTGCAGTATATGGTTGTGGCGAGGGGGTATGTTGATGAGTCTTAACGCTGGTGACGTTAACCATAATTATTTAGCTACGATTGTCTGCTGGGTTTCTTTATTCTAAAGTTATTTTTTTCTTTGTAATTATTGTCTCCTGGGGATAAATTTTGATACTATACAAATATCATGCTTCGCATTAAGCTTTCATCTTCTAGTTTTAATACCTTTTGATATTTTTTGCTTTTGCAGTAATCTTTACTCTGGTGTTTTTAAGTGTTAGTTTGATGAACATTTCAAATATTGGTGAATTCCAATTTTCCTCATTCTTTTTCTGTGTGATAAGAGGAATTATAATATTGCAAGAAAGGGATTGGCAGTAGTGGGGCACTGCCGGGGAAGGGTGCGGCACATAGCATAAATAAGGGGACCCGATCATAAACCAGGCGAAGTGAGGGCCATTGGGAGACACAGACTTTACCTGTACTTTGACCACTTTTGTACCTAATTCTGTGTTGTACCCCACATCTTTAAAATAAAATAATTTAAATAAATTAATAATAAGAAAAAAAATTTTACTGTCGACAAAAACTCTCTCTTCTTTCCTACTTAGTTATTTATATTTGTATAGACTTAAGAATACAGTTGATCCTTGAACTGTGTGGGGCTTAGGGACAATGAATCCCTCCCCCAAACAGTCAGAAATCTGCATATAACTTTTGACTCTCCCAGATCTTAACTAATAATAGCCTACAGTTGACTGGAATCCTTACTGATAACATCAATAGTCAATTAGCAAGTATACTGTATGTATTATATACTGTATTCTCATAATAAAGTAAGCTATATAACAGAAAATCTTAATCAAATCACAGGGAAGAGAAAACATATTTGCTATTAATTAAATGCACGTGGATCATTATGAAGGTCTTCATCCTCATTGTCTTCACAGTGTGTAGGCTGGGGAAAAGGAGGGTTGGTCTTACTGTCTCAGGATGGCAGACTGGAAGAACGTGGCTCGTATAAGCGGGCCTGCATGGTTCAAACCTGAGTTGTTCAAGGGCCAGGTGTTTTATTTTATGGATTATAATCAATACTGTCATTTTATTTTGGTGGTTTGACTTTGACCACTGGGAACTCTTTCAGCTTGGCTTCTGTGTCTTTTTGACATGCTCTCATTATTTTTCAGTATTTTTACTTTGTTTGTAGTACTATAAGATATCCAGAATCTTCCGCTGTTTTCTCTTCCTCAGCCCAGGAACCAGCCGTTTTTCCAAGGGGGCCTGACTTCTTTTATTGGTGAATTACAATTAAAAATAAAAATCTAATCCTAGGTATCTAATTCTTGCTGCTGGGTTTCATTCCAGGACCTCCCTGTTGTCAAAGTTAGAAATGTACCATATACTAACAAGCACCTGCATACGCATTTATATTTATTTCTTGATCCATCTGCCATCCAAAAGGCATGGAGTCCTACTGATAGATACCATGATTCTAATTCAACTTCATAATATTCTGTCCTTTACCTTTTTTTCTGTGTATTCTTTGTATAGTAAGAAATCAGAATCTTGTATTTGTGATGTGTTTGCTTGTTAAATTCTAGTACATAAAGCATTTTCAGAATGATTAATCCATACTGCTGTGAGAAGCACGTTTACTCACTCAAGTACAATACTTGCGTACAGTTCCTTTTCTCTGTAGCCTTGCAGAATGGAGCTAAGATGCTGTTTTCTGAAGTTACTTTGATCAGCTGCTCTTCGTCCCCTTTCCCTGTAATGCAGAATGTCATTTGTCAGATAACTATTTCAGTTCCATCTTGGGTTCTCCCAACATACTGGTTCATTTAAATTGTTTGCTTGTTTTTTAGAACATTATCATGGCTCTAAGCCATAACGACCCCAAAAGTTATTTCCGTAGAAGTGTCACTCCTCACTCCCCTACTTGCCCAATTTGATTCCTCCATTATTTCGACCCTGTTTGCACCTATCTCCGATAGGAAATTGGACTTTTAAGTTTCTGTTTTAGTCCTTCTGTAATTCTTTTGCACAAATGAACAGATACATGAACATTTTCTCATACTTTTTCTGTACATGAAGGGTAGCATACTGTATATCTTCTTTTGCACTTGCCTTTTTTCACGTAACAGTAAATATAGCATGGAAATAATTCCCTATTAGTAAATAGTGATTGTCTCTCCCTGCCCTTTTTTTCACAGCTGCATGTTTCTCCACTGTGTTTATTTAACCACTCTGCTATGTTTGAGCATTTAGGTGATTCCTGACATTTTGCAATTGCAGTTAGTGTTGCAGCAAATAATTTTGTGCATATATATATTTTTAAATATATTATTTATATTATTTATTTTTATATATATAATTTTTTTTTTAGTTTTTGGACGTATATCTTCAAAGTAGATTGTTACTAGTTTGCGTTTCCAACAACAGTATATGCAAGTGTCTGTTTTCCACAGCTTTGCCAACAGAGTGTGTTGTCCATTCATTTTAATTTTTGTCAGTCTGATAAGTGAAAATGGAATCTCAGTGTTATTTTAGTTTGCTTTTTTCTAATTATAAGTGAGTTTGAATATTTTTACATATGCTCAGTGTTCATGCTTTACTTTTTTAAACATTGTCTTAGCTTTTTCTCATTTTTCTAGGATTTCAGGATTTTTATTGTACTTAATTTTTAAGTGTTCCTTACGTAATATATAGGCCTGTTAGTCCCTTTTCTGTGGCATATGTTGCAAATATTTTCTCCCTGTTTGTCGGGTATCTTTTGACATTGTTTATGGTGTTTTTTTGCCATGCCAGATTTTTGTATAATAAAATATATCAGTACTTTCTTTTATTGCCTTGTTACACCAAGGTTGAAGAGGAATTCACTCATATTTCTTCTATTATATGTAAGGTTTCTTTTCTTTTTGTACTTAGAATCCCAATTCATTTGGAGTTTATTCTTGTGAATTGTGTATGGTTTGGATCTTAGTGTATCTCTTGATAAATTTATAGTCAAATATATCAAAATTTTTCTTTGTGATTTTTTTTTTTTAATCTATGTGGTTAGCCAATAATCCCAACACTATTTATGAGAAATATTGTTTCTTGGCTGCTGCTCTGCAGTTTCTCCTTGTTGTAACTCCGGAGTCTGTGTCGGTCTGTTTCTAGCTCCTCTGTTGTATTATACTGACCAGCTTGTCTGTCTTCATGTCATCTGCATTGCTGTTATCACTGAAGCTTTGTGAGAAGTCATGATATCTAGAGACTAGGTCCTCTTCCTCTCCTCCCCTCCCCTCCCTTCCCCTGCCCTCTCCTCTCCTCTCCTCTCCTCTCCTCACAGCTTAACACAGAACTCTTGGGTTCAGGTGATCCTTCTACCTCATCCCCTAAGTAGCTGAGACTACAGGCACACACCACCATGCCTGGCTAATTTTTTGATTTTTGTAGAAGACGAGGCCTTGATCTGTTGCCCAAACTGGTCTTGAACCCCTGGACTCAGGCAGTCCTCTCACCTCCACCTCCCAAAGTGCTGGAATTACAGGCATGAGCCAATGTGCCCAGTCTACTCTTTCTTCTTCTTGTTTTGTTTTTTTCTTGAACTGGAGCCTCACTTTGTCGCCCAGGCTGAAGTGCAGTAGCACGTTCATGGCCACCCCAGAGTTGACCTGTTGAACGCCTGTGATCCTTCCACCTCAGCCTTCCACGTAACCAGAGCTACAGGTGTGTGCTACCATACCCGGCTAATTTTTTAAAAATTTACTGTAGAGACGATGTCTCACTGAATGCCCAGGCTGGTCTCAGAACCCTGGGCTCAGGCAGTCCTCTTGTCTCAGCCTCCCAAAGTGCTGGGATCACAGGCTTGTGCCACCATGCCCGGCCTACTCTTGCTTCTTTAGGAGACGTTTATATTCTTTTCTTTTGCTTTTATGTATATATTTTCAAATGAGCTTATGATGTTTCTCAGACAAATTCGGTCAGGAGTTTTGGGATTGCATCAAATATACAGATCAGATTGTGAATGTTTTATGTAATAACAGCATTGAGATTTCCTGTCCATGAACATGGTATATTCTTTCATTGGTTTGGGTTTTCCTAAATATTCTTTTATTTAGGTTTTCTTAAATCTCTTGCAGTAATGTTTGGTAACTTCATGAATTAAAGTCTTTCACTTCTTTTGTTAGTTTTGTTCCTAAATTTTAAAATTTTTAAATATTTTGTATTACTTCACTTTGAATTGGGTTGTTTGTAGTTTCACTTTCTAACTGCTTGTTGCTGGTATAGAAATGCAGTTGATATTTTTGTCTAATCCAGGAATCTTGGTATAAATCACTATTTAATCATATCTGTATTTTGAGAATATATGTGTGTATATTTATACATTTATGTGTTTATAAATAATGTGAGCTTTCCCCCTAATTCTTCTGTCATTTTTTCCCTTGTCTTTATCACACAGGCTATTACCTTTAGCCTGTGTAATTATTACATTGTTAAAGAAAAATGTTGCTAGAAGACGTTTTTGCATTCTTCTCAGTCTAAAATTTAAAAATTCCATTGTTGCGGGAAACTGTGGGGGTGTGGGGGAGCAGGGAGGTGGGATTGGCAGTAGTAGGAATCTGCTTGGGGAAGGAGGGCACACCTCATCAACAAGGGTACCTGCACAATGAATGTTTGTATATCTAACCCTGAATTGTACCCTACAATTTTAAAATAAAAATTAAAAAAAAATTTCATTAGTAACTCTGTTGTTTGTAGGATTTGATGTATTTATATCCTTTAGGTGAAACTGAAAAGGTAAGCTTCTCTTCCTTGTTTGCTAAGAGTACAGTTATTAAATGATGGTGTTTAATTTTTTCAAGTACTTTTTCTGCCTCCATAACAATAGAATATTTTCCCTCTGTTCTGTTCACTGAGTGAATTGCAAAGGTAGATAATCTAATGTTAAAGCATTGTTAGAATAAACCCAATTTGATTTGATGTATTATCTCTTTAAAATTTTTTGCTAGGTTTTTTTTTAATTTTTATGTTCTCTTTCCTTGCTTCTTTTTGTCCACCTCCCCCCCCCCATCTTTTTACCCTTTCTTCTCCTCAGCTGGCCTGTATTTTTCCTTCCTTATACTGTCAACTACATTTTTTGAAAATTAGCAAGACTTGTTGTTTAGAACTTTTTCATGTTTGTGGAAATTTGAGCAGAAAGTACAAAGGGTTCCCATATACCTTCTCTCTCTCAGCATATTGTTTCTCTTATTGTTACCATTTTGCATTAGTTTGTATACTTGTTGCAATTGAGGAACAAATATTGACACATTATAATTAACTAAAGTCCATAGTTTACATTCTTGTATACTTGTTACAATTGAGGAACAAATATTGACACATTATAATTAACTAAAGTCCATAGTTTACATTCCGTTTAGCTCTCTGTGTTGTATAGTTCTATGTATGGATTTGGCCAAATGTGTAATGTTCATGTAGTATCAGCCATTACAGTATCATACAGAATAATTTTGCTACCCTGCCCATTTTCTGCACTCCACCTGTTTGTTCCTTTCTTCCTTCCCCTGAACTCCTGGCAATCACTTACCTTCTTACTGTCACTGTAGTTTTGCCTTTTTCATAATGTCATGTAGTTAGAATCATATAGTATGTAACCTTTTTAGGTTGGCTTCATTCACTTAGTAATAGTCATTTACATTTCCCACCATGTCTTTATGTACCTTGGTAGCTTATTTTTTTTTTTTTTTTGAGTTGGAGTCTCACTCTGTCGCCCAGACTGGAGTGCA
>NW_007251276.1:323288-392627 GCF_000164805.1 Carlito syrichta
AGGCAATCCACTCACCTCAGCCTCCCAAAGGCACGGGATTACAGGCTGAGCCACCGAGCCCGGCTTGCTTATTTCTTTTTAAATAGACTTTTTTAGAGCAGTTTTAGATTTACAGCAGAAATTGAGCAAAAAGCACAGAGAGTGCTTTTATACTACCTGCCCACACACAGGTGTCATCTCCTGCACTGTCAATGTTCTGCATCTGAGTAGTTTGTTACAGTTGATAACCTGCAAGGACATGTCATTATCACCCCAAACTTGTAGTTAACATTAAGGTTTATTCTTGGTGTGTTGTGTGTTCCGTGAATGTTGACAAATATATAACAGCATATCCACCATTATAGTATCATATAGAATAGTTCCAGTGCCCTAAAAATCCTCTGTGCTCCACTTATTCACTGCCCCTTCCCCTCAAGCCCTGGCAACCACTTTTTCTTTTTTTTTTTTTAAACCTTTCCCAGAATATCATAATTGGACTTATACCATATGTAACCTTTTAAGATTGGCTTCTTTTATGTAATTTAACTTTTCTCCTTGTCTTTTCATGGCCTGATATCTCACTTCTTTTTGGCTCTGAATGATATTACATTGTCTGGATGCACCAGTTTATTTATCCATTCAGCTACCAAAGGACATCTTGATTGCACCCAAGTTTTGGCAATAATGACTAAAGCTTCTATAAACATTCGTGTGCTGGTTTGCTACAGACATACATTTTCAACTTCTTAGGCCAAATACCAGGAAATGTAATTGCTAAATCATATGGTAAGGGTTTGTTTAGTTTCGCAAGAAACCATCAAACTATTCCAAAGTGGCTATACTATTTTGCATTCCCACCCGCAATGAATGGGACCTGTTGCTCCACCTTCTTGCTAGCTATTGGTGTTGTGTTTTGAATTCTGAACATTGTCATGGGTGTGTAGGATCCTCATTGCTTCAGGTAGCATCTTCCTAATGACATACGAAGGTGGGCATCTTTTCATATGCTTATTTTCTATCTGTATCTCTTCTTTGGTCAGGTATCTGTTCAGGTCTTTTGCCCATTTTTTAACCAGGTAGTTTATTTTCTTCCTGTTGAATTTTGATGGTTCTTTGTGTATTTTGAATAGCAGTCCCTTTTCAGATATGCCTTTTGCAAATATTTTCACATAGTCTCTGGCTTGTTTTCTCATTCTCTCTTAATGCACTGTGCATTTTTATATCAGAATGTCAGAGTTAAGCTGACCTTATAAAATAAATTGAGACGTATTTCTTTCTTTTCTTCTTTTGGGGAAAATTTATGTTTGATTAGAATTTTGGTGAAACTTGCTGGTGAATACATCTAGACCTTTTGCTTTGTGGGGATAATTTAAAATTTTTTTTAGTAAGACAGCTAAGCTTTTCTGTTTTTTCTTGTGTCAGTTTTAGTACATTATATGTTTCGTGGAGGTTTTCTGTTCTTAATTTTGAAGCTTGCTGCTATAAAAATGTTTATAAAATCCACTTGTTATTTATTATGTCTATTTAGTCTGTGTTTCCACGTTTATTTCTACTGCTGATTATTTGTGTTTATCTTTTTGTCAGTCTCATTAGGAATCATTTTAATTATTATTTAGAAGAAACAATTTTTAGTGTTTTTGGTCATCTCCAGTGTATGTTTTACACATCATGAATTTCTACTCCCTGTTATTTCTTGACTTCTATTTTCCTTGGGTTTAATTTCCTGTTTGTTTTTTTTTAAATTATTGAGGTAGATACTTAACTCATCAATTTGTATAGAAGCATTTCTTCTTATATGTATAGCTTGAGGGGCTTATAAATTTCCTTGTAAGTTGAATTTAACTGTACCCCGCAAGTTTTGATATTTTGTTATTTTGCTTCAGTTCAAGATATTTTATAATTTCATTTGAGATTTGACCTCTGACCTGTAGTTTATTTATAATTACACCTTTGTCTTTTCAGACATGGGAATTTTCTGGATGTTTTTATGTTATTGTTTTTAGCTGAATTATTGTATTCTGAGACTTGTCTACATTATTGTATTTGTTAGAAATTTGCTTTCTGGAATATAGTTTTTAAATTTGTATCCTACTAGAAGGTTCAAAAAATAATGTAGGCCTTTTGTGTTTTCTTAAATTCAATATGATGCTATTGACCCCATATTCAGAACATTTACTTTCTGTTTGTTTGTTTTCTAGTAGTAGGTATATTGGATATACTCTGATGTTTCGATAACTTGCTGTCTGGTTAAGAAGTGGGATTTAATGTAAGTGTTCAAGATACTGGAAGTTGTTTCAAGGTATTTTGTTGCAGTTTAGCAGTATATTTGATAGTGGGTACTGTAGTTATGACTTGTAACAGAACAGTAATTTTGAATTATTTATCTTATTTTTGAGAGAACCCCCTGCCATTTTTTGACTTCTACTTTGAAGTAATTATAGACTCAACTTTGTTTAAAAGCAGTTTTTTCTCTTTCTGACATATTTTCAATATATGGTGAATGAAATTATTTCTTTATTATTATTTTTTGAGTCTGGGTCCTTGTCACCCATGCTAGAGTGAAGTGCATTCAAGAATGATGGCCCTCTTAGAACTGTGAGAATAGGAAGGAAGAGATTTTGCAGGGTTAGTAACTTAGTTTTTTTTGTTGCATCTTTCAGCTTCCTGGACTCAAGTGATTCTTCTGCCTTTGCCCCCCGAACAACTGGGACTACAGGCATGCATCCCCAGGCCCGGCTAATTTTTTAATTTTTTACTGTTGCCTAGGTTGTTCTTGAACTCCTGGGCTCAAGCAATTCTCTCACCTCGATCTCCCAAAATGCTGGAATTGCAGGCATGAGCCATCTGAAGTTCTTTTTAAATAATATTTATTTTATTACCTGACAGGTTTTTGTTTTATTTTACATGAGAAACTTTTCTGGTAACAATTTTGGGACTTTTTGGGATAGATATTTGCTAATGTTTGTGTTTGGGAAATTGAAAGAAAGACGAACATTAGCCTTGCCTGTCTACTTTTGCTAAAGCTGTAATAGATTTTTTTTTTCCAGCAGTGCCTCTTTATTGCTACTTTTCTTTGGTAGTCACACTGTAGAAGCATTTAGTTACAGGCAAGTGTCTTAGAGGTTGCTAGCTTTTGTATAAAAGTTATGATAATGTTCACCTAACTTAAGGGCAAAACAATTACCTGGTACTCAATGAGTCATGGTTTCTACTTAGAATCTACATATAAATGTGCCTGTCAGTGCTGAATTAATGCCTAACTCTGCGGATTTAAAATGTGTGATTGCTGTATTGTACATAGACACCCTGTGGTGATGAAATGGTACCTATTACTTGATAATAATTCTGTATACAGTTTCGCAAAATAATTTTTTGAAAGGTAAAAACATTTAAAGAAATGTTTCACTTAAAAGTAGGAATTCGTGTTCTCAAAGTATTAATTACCTTATGCATATAAGGCCTTTAAGTTATGGTACCTATTAAAACCCACTCAAATGAAGGCAGTGATATAATATATGGTAGGGAATAATAAATAAGATAGAGGTATATGAATTATCAAGAACAATATTTTATCAGTGCATGATGTAGGCTGATAAAAATGAAGAAGGGAAGTATAATTTTAAGAAGTAAAAGAAAACAGTATTTTAAAAGTGAAATAAATATACATGCACTATCTAATTGATATGTTTAGGAGATTTCTTGTTTGGGAAAAGGTAATTATTAGATGGACAAGTTGGAGGGAGGGGGTATACCAACTGTGTATTGGCAAGCTTCCTGAAATGCATATGCATAGTAATTAGCGGCTTATTGATTCTAAAATGCCAACCAGCCTTTATTCTCTTCCTTTTCTAGCATCTATTTGTATGAACAGTGATTATTCTTACTTCTAAAGGGGGGGGGGCGGTAATCAAGCTTTCTGTGAACATTTGTTATATAGGAAATAAATTACCACTACTATGTATAACATTCAATTTGTGATACTGGCAATGATTTGAGAGAGATTTGGTTAGATTAACTTATCAAATAATGGCTAAGAAATTCTCCATTTCGCTGTTAAGATTTGGGGACATTTTCTATGCTTTTTACTTGAATCCAGTAAACAAATGTCTTTAGTTATACTTGTAACCTTTAACAATATGTTACAATGCATTACTGTAAGTCATCACTTACATTCCAAATATCAGAAGCTGTTGGCTTAGTTGATTTAATTCAAGATACATTCATCAGCTATTAGTATTCTTTTAGTGACCTTTAGTACTTTGGCAGCTCTTTCAGAATGCAGGGAATGTGTGTGTGTTCCCAGGAGACTGGATATCTGCCTAATTTTCTAGAATCTAAGTTGCTTTGAAAGTATGCTTTCGTGTTCTTACTAGACCATGTCAATGGATAGTAATCATACAACCACCTCACAACTGTCTCTTCATGACAATTTTAAGACACCATTGAGTATCAAAGACATACTAATTTCAGAGAAGTTAAATTACGAATAAACGTATATCCTGAAGTTGTCGGAGTAGGGTTTTGAAGTCACCACCAATTTAAAAGAAATGATTATGATAATCTTGCATTCTAATATTCTAATCCTTTGATGAAAACCAGTGTGGCATGCTGAGAATTTTTCATTTGATTGTTTGTGCTTGCAGGATTTTTTTTTATTTTTTAAACTTGGTTACCATTCAGTGTTCCACTCTCAGATTCACGCTATAGAATTTACAGCTAGTTGAGGTAAGTGGATTGCCTGAGCCCACAGGTTTGAGACCCACCCCGGCAACTTGGCAAGACTTTGTCTGTACAATAAATAAAAAATTAGCCGGATGTGGTAGTGCGCACCTGTAGTTCCAGCTACTTGGAAAGCTGAGACGGAAGGATCGCCAGAGCCCAGCAGGTTGAGGCTGCGGTTGCCAGTAGTATGGTACTGCACTCCAGTCTGGGTGACAGAGTGAGACTCCAAGTCAATAAAAAAAAAAAGAATGTGCAGCTATCCTAAAGATCATTAGAATTCTGTTACTTCCCTTAAAAGGCCGTTAACTTTGACTAGCTAGACTCTGAGAAGTGTCTTGACCTAGTGGCTTTGGGTGAGGAATATAGGCATTTTTTTCCTTTATGTACAGTCATGTTAAGACTGGAGTTGTATCCATTTATTCACCATGTCCATTGTGAAAATATTTATGGAAACAGATGAGCTATGTCTGCATTTAACTTGATGAAACACAAGAATATTTAATTCTGTCCTTGAGACACCCGGCACCATTGCCAGTTCTTCTCTGCGCATCCCACAAGCACGCTTCGCATGATTGTATTTCTTCCCTCTCAGTGTTTCTATGCATTCAAGAATGATGGCCCTCTTAGAACTGTGAGAATAGAAAGGAAAGGATGTTGCAGGGGTGGTAACCGTTAGTTTTTTATGTTGCATCCTTTATTTGGTTTAATTGTTATTTCTATGTTTATTGTTTTTATGAGAAATAAGTACATCTTTTAAAAATATGACTCCATATTGCTTTCAAAGTAAAGTGTATGGCATTTTGAAATCCCACATAATCCATTCTAAACTTCCTTTGGGTTTTCATCTCCAACTAAATTATCCCTTAACTCCAGCCTTACTCGTCTGCTCTTTGCCTCAAATCCTCCGTATTCTCAGGACTTTGTTTAGATTTCTCCCTCCATTAGTGTTACAGAGTGAGTACTCAACTCACCTTAAGGCTAAGCCTGAATCCCATCTATTCTAACTTTCCAGATACCTCCATAGTAACTACTTATTTCATTACTTTCCAATGTTGAATATCTCTGTTACATCTCTTATCAGAAGTTACCCTTTTTAAGATTATTTGTTTTGGGTTTTTTGGTAGATTTTGGTACTGAATTATTTGGTTTATCTCCTGTGATGTATAATATAAGCATGCAATGACTGTTTTTTCTAACTGAATCCTTATCAATTTTTAGATATATGCATTGCTAATTTGAATTATTTTAGAGACACTATGTAGTACAGTTGACCCTTGAACACACAGGGGTTAAGGGCACCATGAACCCGCATAGTTGAAAATTCCTATATAACTTTTGACTCCCCAAAAACTTCAATACCAATAGCCTACTGTTGACTGGAGGCCTACTGATAACATAAATAGTCGATTAACACATATTTTGTATGTTATATGCATTATGTACTGTATTCTTAAAGGAAACTGGGAAAAAAGCAGATATTATTAAGAAAATCATAAGGAAGAGAAAATGTACTTCATTTTTATTAAGTGAAGTGAATTATCATAAAGGTCTTCATCCTCGTCTTCACGTTGAACAGGCTGAGGAGGCGGAAGAGGAGGGGTTGGTCTTGCTTCTCAGGGATGGCAGAGATGGAAAGAGGTGGCAGAGATGGCAGGAGAGGCAGGCACACTTGGCGTATAAGTTTTATTGAAAAATGTTGCATACAAGTAGACCCATGCAGTTCAAATCAGTGTTGTTCAAGGGTCATCTATAATTTTGTTACAATTGCTCTTATGTTAGAGTGTTCTGTATTAAACTTGTCATCTCAACATTTTACTCATTAGTTTTATTATTATTAATTTCTTTTTTAGATGGGTTCTTATATTGTCTAGGCTGGTGTGCGTGGCTCTTCATGGCACACTGCATCATGGCAGGCACCATCGTGGCACACTGCATCTTCCAGCTCCTGGCCTTAAGCCATCCTCCCACCTCAGTCCCCAGAGTAATTGGGACTATGGGCATGCCACTGTACCTGGCTCCAATTATTTTCTGAGACATAAAATTATTCCTTTGCTGGTTATTATCTTGTAATGTAAAAGACAAGAATAATTATATAGATATTCGTTTTTACAATATCTGTTATATTTTACAATATAACAAATATTATATATCTATAAATTATATCTATTATAAAAATTTGATAATTATGCAATTTTCTATTTAAGGAGGAGTACTTTATAAATAATGCTTTTTTTTTTTTTTCTTTGCAGGCTACTTCCCCAGAATGTTGGCCTTCTCTATGTTGGAGGTTATGAAAGACCCTTTGCACAAATCAAGGTATGATTGTTCATTCTTAGTGTCTTTTTTTTGGATGTTTACTTGTCCAGAACACACCAAAAACTTGCTAATAATCAATGTATCAAAAGTATTCTGAATGTGAAATAATTTCATTACTTTTTGTATATATTTCTGCTGAAGAAATCATTCAGCTTTTCAAAGGAATTGATTGCTTTATTATTCTTGTATATGGTAGGGTTGACTTTGACCAAATCAATTTCATGATTAATTTAGAAGAGTACGTTTAGAGCTATGCTGATTGCTCTTTCAGATCATCCCTTTTAGCCATTGGAAACAATTTAACAGCTTTATTGAAATATAATTGGCATTCAGTAAACTGTCTAATTTGATACATTTTGACACGCTTAAACTTGTGAAACCATCGCCGCAAATAAGATAATATTCATATCCATCAATTCCAAAAGTTTCCTTGTGCCCCTTTGAAATTTCCTCCTCCTGTGCTTTCTTTTTTCCTTCGAGTCCCCAGGGAGCCACTAATGTGATTTGTGTCATTATAGATGAATTTGCGTTTTCTAGAACTTTGTACAAATGAAATCATACAGTATATATTCTTTGTCTTCTTTGCCTTCTTTCACTCAGCATATTTTAAGATTCATCCATGTTGTCTCACTTATCACTAGTTTATTCTTTTTCATAGCTGAATAGTATTCTATGACATGGCTCTAGCACGGTTTTTCATTCTCTCATTTGCTAATGGACATTTGGGTTTTTTCTAGTTTGGGGCTATTATAAATAAAACTGCTGTGAACAAAGACAAGCTTTGTACAGTTATGCACTTTTCTTTCTCTTAGGTAAATAGCTAAGAGGGGAATGGCTGACTCAGTAATAGTTATGTGTTTAACTTTTTAAGAAACTACCAAAATCTTTTTCAAAGTGGTTGTTACATGTTACATTCTCACAGCAGGTGTAAGGGAGCTAGTTCCTCAGTATCCTCATCAGTATTTGCTGTGGTCATTGTGTTTCTTTCTTTCTTTTTTTTTTTTTTTTTTGAGTTGGGAGTCTCACTCTGTCACCCAGACTGGAGTGCAGTGCAGTGACCGCTCCCGGCCACCGCAGCCTCGACCTGCTGGGCTCCGGCAATCCTTCCGCCTCAGCCTTCCGAGTAGCCAGAATTACAGGTGCGCGCTACCATGCCCGGCTAATTTTTTAATTTTATTTTAGAGATGAGGTCTCGCCTGCCCAGGCGGGTCTCGAACCCGCGGGCTCAGACAATCCACTCACCTCAGCCTCCCAAAGGCGCTGGATTACAGGCTGAGCCACCGAGCCCGGTTAACCATGATCACAGGTATATAGAGATATTTCCTTGTGATTCTAATTTACATATCTGTGATGACTGTCTTGTCATGCATTTATTTGCCTTCTGAATCTCTTCTCCAGCAATGGATGTGTTCAAATCTTGCAGTTTTTAAATCGGGCTTTTTGTTTTCTTATTGAGTTTTGACCATTTTAAAATATCTTCTGGGTATAAGTCCTTTAATCCAATATGTGATTTGCAGATGTTTTCTCCCAGCTATAGTTTGTTCGTTCTCTTAACAGTGTCCTCAAAGAGCAGAAGCTCTTAACATTGATGAAGCTCAGTTTATTAGTTTTTCTTTGGTGTTGAATCTAAGAAATATTTGCCTAACCCTAAGTCACAAGGATTTTTCTCTTTTGTGTTCTTCTAGAAGTTATAGTTGTAGGTTTTATGTTTGGGTTTATTATGCACTTGAGTCAGTTTTTTATAAAGTTTCAAGGTATGGATTGATGTTCCTTTTTTTGTTGTTGTTTAAACACCATGTATGGGGGGACCCCAACAAACCTATCCTCCCTAGTCACCCAGTCTCACTCTGACCTACCTTTTTTGGTTTCCCCTGATGAAAAAAAGTCCTCAGAAGGAAATGTTTTGCCTATGTGGAAGAAGTGAGACAAAAATGGCAGAAGCACTAAAAGGCATTAAAATTGACAAATTCAAAAACTGTTTTGGGCAGTGGGAAAAGTGTCTCGACAGGTGTCTTGCATCAAACAGAGAATACTTAGAAGGTGACTGAAGCTTAAACATGTAAGAATAAAGACACAACTTTTTATAAATTAATTTTGCATTTTCTTGGTCCTCCTTCATATATATCCAGTTGTTCCAAAACTATTTTTGAAAAGAATATTTTCAAAAGAAAAGAACAAGATTCTTTTTTTAAAAGTGGTTGATTACATATGTGTGAATCTATTTCTGAACTCTTCTGTTTCATTGGCCTGTGTGTCTGTCTTTCCACTAGTACCACACAATATTGATTATTCTTGCTTTTAATAAATTATGAAGTCAAGTAATACATAATCCTCCAACTTGGTTACTTTTCTAAGTTGTTTTGACTAATCTAAGTTCTTTCTGTTACCACATGAATTTTTATAATTATCTTGTCTGTTTCTATAAAAATGTATGTTGGGATTTTGGATGGGATTGTGTTGAATCTATAGATCACTTTGCAGAGAATTGAAATCTTAATATTGAATATTCCAATTCATGAAGGCCACATCTCTCTCCATTTATTTTGATCTTTATTTCTCTCAGCATTATTTTATTAGTAGTATATTTGTCTTGTACATTTTTCAAACAAATTTATCTGTAAATATCTTGTAGTTTGATGCCATTATAAAACATATTTGTAATTTAGTTTCTGATTTAGTGGTAGTATTTAAAAAGCTGATTTTTTTTCATGTGTTGGCATTAAATCCTGCAGTTGTATTATACTCAGTTGTTAGTTCTAGTAGCCTTTTTGTAGATCTCATAGGATTTTCTACATAAATGATTATGTCATCTGCTAACAAAGACAGTTTTTCTTTCTGATCTGAATGCCTTTTATTGCTTTTTCTTTATTGGCTGAGACCTACAGTACAGAGTTGAGTAAAAATGGTGGGAACAGACATCCTTGTTTCTAATCTTATTGGGGAAGCATGTATTTAATCTTTTATAAAAAAATTATTTTTATAGTAATATTAGTTGAGGCTTGGTTAATTGGTTCCAACTATGCTTTCTTGTAAGAAATGAAAGAATATTATTAACATTCAAGGCAGTTAATAAAACAGGAAGGTTTGAGATAACCGTTTCTTTGTTTTTATAACTACCTATTAATGTTTTCTGAGAAGGCTGTAAAATTTGTTTTGCTGTTGTTGTTTATTCTTCTAGCTTTTCTTCACATTTGCTTTTTGGCTCTATGAGTTACTCTTCTTTTCATCTGAGAGCTGTCACTTTAACAGCTCTTTCTGCCTGCATACATGATGTGTTTCTATGCTTTGAAAAGCAAAGCTTTTTCAGAATAGACTGAGACTGAGCAGGACATGCAAGATAATTTAACATTGAGCAAGTTCTTTAAGTAATGACAAGCATTCAGGTACGTGTTCTCCCCCTCTTCTTTTGAATCAGGGTCTCAGCTGGGCTCGGTGGGCTCAGCCTGTAATCCCGCGCTTTGGGGAGACTGAGGCAAGTAGATTGCCTGAGCCTGCGGGTTCGAGACCCGCCTGGGCAATTTGGTGAGACCTCACCTCCACAATAAATAAAAAATTAGCCAGGCGTGGTAGCGCGCGCCTGTAGTTCCAGCTACTCGGAAGGCTGAGGCGGAAGGATGGCCGGAGCCCAGCAGGTCGAGGCTGCGGTGGCTGGGAGCGGCCACTGCACTCCAGTCTGGAGGACAGAGTGAGACTCCAACTCAAAAAATAATAATAATAATAAATAAATGAATCAGGGTCTCCTTCTGCTTCAGCCACCCAAGTAGCTGAGACTACAGGCACACACTACCACACCTAGCTAATTTTTTTATTTTTATTTTTGTAGAGAAGAGGTCTTGCTCTGTTGTCTAGGCTGGTCTTGAACTTCTGGGCTCAGGCAGTCCTCTCTCCTCAGCCTCCAAAAATGCTGTGATTACAGCCGTGAGCCACTGCACCCGACCTTCCTTCCATTTTTGATATGGAATGTGATTGGAGTCGGCAAGATTCTCGTCATAAACCTTCCTCACTAACCCATCCACTGGATTCAACAATATAGCCAGGAATCTTAATAGGTTTTAGCAGGAACATTTCTGACAATTTTTTTTCTGTCCAGTGGTTTGGAAAATCCTGTTTCTTCTTATTAGAACTGAAACAACTAAAAAGTGAGAGGCTTATCTGATATGTGTAGGTAAGGTGCAAATTTTTTTATATATAGATGTGAGTTACTTGGTGTTTCAAAAGCATGCATGAGGGGTAATTGCTCTCTCACTTACCGGATTCATTAACATAGCATTTTCTTTATCTGGGCATTTCCTAACTAGCTCCCTGACAGAGGTCAATCTTTTGTCAATCCTTTATGCCTGGATAATCAACTCTGGAGGAACAAAGGTTCATTATTTTAGGTTGTCTTTTTCCTTTGATGTTGTTATGGGAAAGGTTTCTCTTATTCACTGTGAAAGAATTTCTTATCCTTATTGATTGTTGAAATTCTTTCATAATTCCTAGGGCTCTACCTAATTAGATCCTTACCCAATTAGAATACAAGTTAATTGGAGAGCAGTTTAAAAAAAATCATTGTTTAAATGCTTGAGATTAGGTTAGAAATTTAAGTTTTGTTTGCTACCTTGGCTTGTGTCTGATTCTTGTGAATATGAAACACCAGTATTTGTTATATTCATTTTTCTCCTATTAAACTAATTGTAACTATAATATGTATTATCATAAATCTGAGATATAATCTTTAAAAATGGAGACTGCTTTGCTTTTCTTAACATATTATTTATTAGTTGTTGGTTTTTAAAAATAAATCAGGATATGAAATTCTTCACTTGATTTTTGAGGAAAAGGAATTTTTCATTAACATCACAGGATTTAAGTTTCTCAATATGGGTTGGCTTGGTGTTAGAGACTCTGTTTACTAAAGAGTCGTTTTACAAATGCATTTTTTAAAACAACTTTATTGCTGGGCTCGGTGGCTCAGCCTGTAATCCTAGCACTTTGGGAGGCCGGGGCGAGTGGATTGCCTGAGCCTGCAGGTTCAAGCCTGGGCAACTTGGTGAGATCTCGTCTCTGCAAGAAATCAAAAATCAGCCGGGTGTGGTAGTGCGCGCCTGTAGCTCCGGCAATTTAGAATCCTGAGGCGGAAGGATCTCTGGAGCCCAGCAGTTTGAGGCCGCGGTGGCCAGGAGCGTGCCACTGCTCTCCAGTCTGGGCCACAGAGTGAGACTCCAACTTAAAAAAAAAGAAGCAACTTCATTTTATAAAGGTCAGAAAAAGAGAAACACAGGAATAATGACAGGCATTTGGACAGATGTTAAATGAGTTCAGAACTTGTTATAGCGTGCCAATAGATATCCATATTCTGTATATAATATGCTACCTTACAACCATTCTTACAAGTAAATACACACATTCTCTTCCATTATTTACCCGTCTTTTAGTCTTAGTTTTCTACCCAAGGCCTAAATAAAGACATACATATGTATAAACAAGGGACTTCAGCATATTTTTAGACTGGCGCATCTTCATGCTAGTTTCAAGTTTCATTGTTACTAGAAGTTATTCTAACTTACTTTTTTATCTCTCACCCTCTGAGTCCGCCATAGGAAAGTCTTGTATGTACCTTGTATGTACCTCTCATGTAGAACTTTCATCCGAGTCAGTGATGCTACTCTCACTCAGATCATTGACCTGTCCTGGATTCTATGAAAGTTTTTCATCCTCTCCTTAGAAAAATGTATGTACATGCATGCATACACACACACACACACATCTTTCTGCTTATCATTTCAGAAGTTTCACGAACCCCACTGAAGTACATTCAAGAACCCCAAATTAAGAACCCTAAAAAGCAAATAAAATATTTCTCCAAGTTTTTTTAACCAAAAATATAATTGAATGCATACAAATTTAAGTTTTCAGGGAAAATTTGTCATTTGAAAACTTGATTTTAATATCCTAAAATATAATAAACTAAATAAAACACCGATTTTATAATGAGTTGTAATATAGATAAGAAAGGAATTGTCTTGCATATCCACAACTATTGTTTTATCTCTAAATGAAGCAGATTTCACTTTCATCCAAGACTACGCTTTCTTTTTGTCTCATTCAAAATTTATTTATTTTGGGCTTGAGCATACAAGTGCGTATTTGACACAGGACATGTGTAGTGCTGGAGACAGGGCTTCACTGTACCCATTATGTGACTTCTGGGTCCTCCCTTTCCTTTCCCTTCCCCGCTTTTTAGTGTCCGATACCGTAACTTTTTTTTTTACTTTATTAAGTTTCTAGGTATACTGGGCTGTTTGGAACTTAGGGTTTTATTAAGTAAGAGATATAGTTCATTATACTTTTATATGCAGTCTTTGAAATTAAAAAGGGACATTTTGAATGAAATATGGTGTTGGTTTATTTCTATTTATATGCTTTCAAGCTGTCAGAAGTTTTTCAGAAGTCCTTTATATGAGGTTTGGCAGCTGGGTAGCTCTATGTCTTTGCATAACACCTTTATCTTAATAATATGTGTGTGTGTATTCTAATATTCACATTTTATTTTTGTACATATGTTTCAGTTTAAGTAATAGTTTGCATTTTATACCAATTATTTTGGCTTTTTCTAGAGTTTTTCACGTCTGGTAAAAATCTTGATGCTAATTCTCATAGGTTTCTCATCCTGGAGGCTTCACTTAGCATCCAGAATCCATAAAACCAAGAAGAATTGAAGCCTGTCAGCATCACTTTTAATCAACCCAAAACGCTGTTGTGGAAAGACTCAAGGCCAAGGGCTGTCCTTCCCCACAGGACTTGATCTCAGTTGCCTTTTCCAGTTCTGACAGCCCACGAAGTGTGAGTGGCTGTAAGGCTGAGTCAGACCCAAGTTTCCACTTTGACACTGCAGAAAGGCTTTTTTAAAGCCTTCTATATTTTGAATATGAATTCTTTACAGCAACCTTACGTGCAGAGTAAGGACTGTGACCATTATTCAGGATTATTTTTTCCGAGGCAGCTATTTTACAGCCAGTACAGCTATGTTATTCCCTGCCTCAGAGCATAGTTCTGTCCCTGCTGAGTGACTGGGTGCCATTAGTCACAGTCAGATACTCTGAGCCATCTGAGCTTGAATTTCTAACAATCTCTTTACAGCCAAGGAAATATAAGACTGTTGTTTGTATTCATATGTATATGGAATAGATGCAAATAAATATTCACCTCTTCTTCATTTCTGAAGTCATAATTGAAACTATATCAACCATCTACTCAGACTTTATATTTTTAAAAAGAGTAGAGCCCGGGCGCAGTGGCTCAAGCCAGTAATCCCAGAACTGTGGAGGACAATGTGAGAGGAATGCCAAGTCCTGGGGTTCAAGACCAACCTGGGCAACTTGGGGAGACCTCGTCTCTACAATAAATAAAAAAATTAGCCAGGCATGGTAGCACACGCCTATAGTTCGGCTACTTGGAAGGCTGAGGCAGAAGAATCACCAGAGCCCAGCAGGTCGATGCTGGGGTGCCATGAGCGTGCCACTGCACTCCACCCTGGGCGAAGAGCGAGACTTTTGACTCAAAAAGAAAAAAAAAAGAGCAGAATATTTTTCCTTTAAGGTATTTTGAGTTCAGACTGTTTACTATTTGTTATTTTAAAATATTTTTTGATGACAATGCAAAAATTCAGACAAATATGCTTGAAGAAGTTTATTCTGAGCCACCTATGAGAGACCAGGCCCAAGACACAGCATTTGGAGTATCTGTTCAGGGTGGTTGAATTGCAGTTGGTTATATACATTTTAGGGAGGCAGACGTTATACAAATTATAAATCAATACATATGAGATTCTCATTAGTTCAACCTGGGAAAGAAAGACATTTCCAAGCAAGGGCTTGCAGGTTTTAGGTGGATTTAAGGATATTTTTAAACTGGCAATTTGTAATTCCTATCTAAGGAATTCTGGGAATTGGTAGAGGACAAGGTGCCCGGAGTGCGGGAGTTCACAAGAGACAGCTCTGTGGCTTCACAAACTATAATGATTTTGTATGGGCATGATGGTTCACGCCTGTAATCCTACCACTTTGGGATGCTGAGGCGAGAGGATTGCCTGAGCAACATGGTGAAACCTTCTTTGCACAATTAAAAAAAAAGAAAAGAAAGGGAGGGAGGAAAGGAGTGAGGGAGAGAGGGAGAATTAATTAGCTGGGCATTGTACACACCTGTAGTCCCAGCTACTTGGAAGGCTGAGGCCGAAGGATTGCCTGAGCCCAGTGAGATTCTGCAGTGGCTGTGATTGTGCCACTGCACTCCAGTCTGGGTGACAGAGTGAGACTCCAACGCACAAATAAATTAAATAAATAAATAAGACTTCGATTTCCTTCTTTATCTATTGTGTGAGGTTGGAAAACAAACTTTAGTATAACAGGCATGACTCCTGAGCCTCTTCATTAGGAATTTGGTTTAGAGAAAAAAGGCCATAGTTTAGTCCTTATTGAGATGATTGACAAGTTAATTTTAATGTTTAGGGTAAATTAAATTTAAAGGTAAGGTATTTGTTTTGGCTCTATCATTATTATTATTAATTTTTTTTCTTTTTTGAGTTGGAGTCTCACTCCATCGCCCAGGCTGGAGTGCAGTGGCACACTCAAGGCCACCCCAGCATTGACTGGCTATTCTTTCTCCTCAGCCTTCCAAGCTACCACACCTGACTACTTTTTTTTTTATTTATTGTAGAGACTAATGCTTGCCAAGGTGCCCCCAGGTGGGCTCGAACCCGGGGGCTCAGGCAATCCACTTGCCTCAGCCTTCCAAAGTACTAGGATTATAGGCTGAGCCACTGAGCCCAGTCGGACCTTTCTATTGTGAAAAGACTGAAATATACTAGGAAAACTGATGGTACTGATTTAGTTTGCTTGCTGACTGATGATCTTTTAGAAACTATTGGCTTATTAGATCAACAGTATTTTTACTAAAAGAAACAATTTCACATTCATGTTTTAAATATCTAAAATATCCGAAGATTTACATCAGATAAATTTGCAATCCCTAGAACCAAATGTTCTGCTTTAGTGGCTTTTAAACTTTTGGCCATAACTTGCAGGAATGTAAGAAATGTATCTCAATCAGGATCCGGTATGTGTACCTGTTCATATATTTGTACACACAAACACAAAGTGTGCACTGAAGATTCAAAACAGGTGTGATGTCATTCTGTTTTATTTCTTTTTCTGTTGATTTAGTTTTTAAATGCTGGTCTCAACCCACTGTATTAATTGCTGTGTTGAAGAATGCGTCATGACTCACGGTTGGCAAGCACTGCTTCAGGCTAGGACTTGTCGGGCTGGTGCCGCCATGTACTCTGGCAGGAGAATGCCATATTTTGTGATTCAGATGATAGTGAGAAGGGCACCTGTCCCTGAATGGATAGTAACCCTCAGAGGAGCATTGGAGGGAAGAAACAGATGCGATGTCGCAGTTGCTGGGAAAAGGGAGGAGGAAAGCACAGGAAGAAATGAATGAGAAATGAGTGAAGACGCTTTACAGATACCGCTCTGCAGAAGCTAAGGCTGTTTTCTGTTTCAGAAAGTACTGTTCTCAAGAACAGAAGCATCCTGGCACAGTGGCTCATGCCTTTGTAATGCCAACACTTTGAGAGGCCAAGGCAAGAAGATCACTTGAGCTCAAGAGTTGGGGACTAGCATGGGCAATATAGTGAGACCTCGTCTCTCCACAAAAAAGTAAAAAATTATCTGGGCATTGTGGCGCGTACCTGTAGTCCCAGCTACTCAGGAGGCTAAGACGAGTGGATCACTTGAGCCTAGGAGTTTGAGGCTGTAGTGAGCCATGATTGTGCCACTGCACTCCAGTCTGGGTGACAGAGTGAGATGCCGACTCAAAAAATATATTTATTACAGAAGGGAGCCCTGCATACCTATTCTGTCTTCCAAGTGATTTCATGTTTTTGAAGATAGAGAAAAAAGTAAGATATTTTCCAGACAAAAAAATTAGAAACTGAACTGGGTGAAAACTTAAGAGAAAACAATGGAATCAGATCTAGATGTATATGACCTTTTCATTGAGTAATAGCTAAATTTTCTGTAGTACTGGTAATGATGAGGCAGGTTTCCAGGGTTTCTTGTTGCAGTATTAAGGGATAATGTGGTTATCCCTTTGCTGTAGATGGATTCAGAAAGTTTTTTAACACATTAAAAAGCTTAAAAAAATAATAACTCTTTCATGCTCATGGATAGGAAAAATCAACATTGTTAAAATGTCCATCCTACCAAAGACGAGGTGCAGATTCAACGCAATACCCATTATATTACCAACATCATTCTTCTCAGACCTGGAAATGACAGTACAGAAGTTCATATGGAAACACAAACGACTACAAATAGCCAAAACAGTCTTTAGCAAAAGAAACAAAGCAGGAGGGATCATACTTCCAGACTTCAAACTTTACTGTAAGGCTATAGTAATCAAAACAGCCTGGTATTGGTACAAGAACAGGCATATAGACCAATGGAACAGGATAGACATTCCGGAAACAAAGCCTCACTTTCTCAACCAACTCATCTTTGACAAAGCCTCCAACAACAACTACTGGGGAGAGGAGAACCTATTCAGTAAATGGTGCTGGGAAAACTGGTGATCACATGCAGAAGATTGAAACAGGACTCCTACCTATCGCTGTACACAAAAAGTAACTCAAAATGGATCAAAGTCCTAAATGTAAAACCTCAAACTATAAGAATCTTAGAAAACACAAGAGACACCCTTGCGGAAATTGGAACTGGCAACCAGTTCTGGATCAGAACCCTATGTGCCCATACCGTAAGAAGTAAGATAGACAAGTGGGACCTCATCAAACTAACGAGCTTCTGCAAAGCTAACCATCAAGAGAGCAAGGAGACAGCCCACAGAATGGGAAAAGACATTTGTCAACTATATATCTGACAGAGGCCTAACATTAGGATCTATGAGGAACTCAAACTCACCGAAAGGAAAAAACAAACAGCCCCATTAAAAAGTGGACAAAAGACATGAATAGACATTTCTCAAAAGAAGATATATGGGCAGCCAACAGACACATGAAAAACGGCTCAACCTGACTCATCATCAGAGAAAGGCAAATGAAAACATTGGGATACTACCTAACTCCAGTAAGAATGGCCATCATTAATAAAACAAACAATAACAGATGCTGGCGAGGATGCAGAGAAAAAGGAAAGCTTCTACACTGCTGGTGGGAATGCAAATTTGTGCAACCTCTTTGGAAGACAGTGTGGCAATTTCTGAAAGAACCAGAGATTGGCCTTCCATATGACCCAGCCATTCCTCTATTGGGAATATACCCAGAGGAATTCATATCATTCTACAAAAAAGATATCTGCACACGTATATTTGTTGCAGCTCTATTCACAATAGCAAAAACTTGGAATCAACCATGTTCATGTTGCCCATCGAAGCCGGACTGGATTAAAGAAATGTGGTACATATACACAGTGGAATATTATGCAGCTGTAAAGAAGGACAAACATATGAACTTTGCAGCAACTTGAATGGATTTAGAGTTGATCATACTCAGTGATCTGTCACAGAAACAAAGAACAGAGTACCATATGTTCTCACTCATAACCTGACCTTGAGCAATTATCTTAATACTATTAGAAGAAAAGGATTGGCAGTTGAGGGAAACTGCTAGGGGAGTGAGGGGCATACCTCATCAACAAGTGTGCCTGCATAATCAACGTTTGTATACCTAACCCTGCATTGTACTCCTTATCTTTAAAATTAAAAAAAAATTAAAAATTAAAAAAAATAACTTTTCTGGAAGCTAAAAGTCTCCCTACTTCCATGCAGTTAAGTTACTGGCAACTTCTTACCCTGCACAATTGCTAACAGTGGTTCAGGGTACTGCTGGACTTTCACGTGAGCCCATACTGTAATGTTCTGGATGTTTAACATTATGATTACTGACAAGTCATGCAGTAATTGCAGCCCAAGGTTCTAAAAAGTGCTCTCTAATGGTAGTTATCCTGTCCAGGAGCTTTTGGTAGCATTATTGCCAAAACAGAGTAACACTTGCATCCTGTAGTCACATGTTTCAGTCTCAGTATTCTTATTTTCATGTCCTTAGATAACTTATCAGAAGACTATTTATAAGCTCCAGGAGGACTGGGCTGTGTCTTGTTCACTTTCATATCATTTAGCCCAGTTCCTGGCAAATAAAAGTACTAATAAATATTTATTAACATTATTATTGAAGAATGTCTAGAAAGCCAAGTGTGTTGTTGTTGTTGTTGTTTTTAACCATTAAGTATTTACCATAAAGTTTATCAAACTATGTAAAAGTTCTGGTTTTAATTACATTCATATTTACTGCCTTAAAACTTTACTTTCTAATGTCTATTACATTTTGAGTTAGGATACCTTTGTGGCAATATAAAATAATTTTATTTTCTAATTTAAGATTGTGGTTGTAAATTATTATTAACATCAGTGGCCTTATTTGAAATGTAGATTTTGTGAATACATTATTCTGAGAACATTTTAAATATAGCTCTCAAATTGTCTTTTAATTAAGAAATTTAGCATTTTTCTTAGCTGCAAATTCTAGTGACTTTCCATCTTTTTTTTTTTTTTTTTTGGAATTGGAGTCTCATTCTGTCGCCCAGACTGGAGTGCAGCGACCGCTCCCGGCCACCGCAGCCTCGACCTGCTGGGCTCCGGCGATCCTTCCGCCTCAGCCTTCCAAGTAGCTGGAATTACAGGCGGGTGCTACCACACCCGGCTAGTTTTTTGATTTATTGTAGAGATGAGGGCTCACCAAGTTGCCAGGCGGGTCTCGAACTCCGGACTCAGTCAATTCACTCACCTCAGCCTCCCAAGGCACGGGATTACAGGCCGAGCCACTGAGCCTGACTGACTTTCCATCTATTTTGAGCTAGACACTTTGTAGAAAAATATTGGAAATTGTTCTGTCATACTTCTAGTATCTTTTTAAATACTGTATTAGCATATCAAGGTGAATTATTGTTAAACACGTCTTGGACACGTCTTGGAGCAAAATAGAACAAACAAGTCCCTTTTGTATCGTTGAAAAGTTTAAAAAGAAAAGAAAGTAAATAGTATCATGTAACACTTTACCTACCTGGGTATTTACAATGCACTGGACCATGGATTTTGACAAAAGGAAATAGCATGGTGTTTCTTATCCTGTTTTTTCTTACCAGTATTTCAGTTGTAAAAAGAAGTGGCTCTCTCATTTGAATTTCAAAGGCATTGAAAACCATGTAAATATAAGAGATTTTATCAAAATGGCTATTGCTGAAGTCAGGTGTCTGACAATGCCACAGTTTCTGTTCTAGATTTACATTAGATGTCTAGAAGTTATACTTTTACTTCTGTTCTCACTTGTAAGGAAGGAGAAAAATCATTCCTCCAGTAAATACTCATCTGTTATAAAAGAATGTTCTCTTGTCCTCTTGCCTAATAATGTCTCCAAAACAAAGCAACCCCCACCCCCACCTCAAATGCAAACACAATAATAGAGACCCATTCCGAGTAGTCCGTGGCCATGATTCATGCAGTTAGGAAAGCTGCAGACCTGGGCTGCTTTCTGTTGACTCTCTGGCAGGTGCATCTTGAAGGGCCGCAGTGTGCAGGGCACGGCCCATGTCCTGATACCCCCCTCACCCCCACGCCTCCTAACCCATGCGCCTGATACCCCCTCACCTCTCCCCTAAGAGCAGGAGCAGACTCGGATCTGGAGAGCACAGATCCATAAACGTCGCCAAATGTGTGATAGGACATATTCAGGTTGGTGCTGGAGTACCTTCAGAAGTTTGAGACTGCTGCAGGAAGTAACGTCTTGTCATAAATGTTTCAACTCCTTTTCTAAAACAGGAATAAGAGATACAGCCAAGTAAATCTAACAGTTTCTTACAATAGTTTTTTTCTAAACTGTGAGCTAACTTTTTGTTCTCCCTATATCCTAAAATTTCATTATCTGTACAATTAATTGCCTATAAGTAATAATGACAAGTTTACCATTCAGGAAATTTACAAACTATGCTAAATGCAGCTAAGTATAAGATTTGGAGAAGCATAAATTTGTTTAACATCGTAATTAACATTGTTAGTATTGAGGTACCATTTGGATATTTAGTTTTACTAAACTATATTAAATATTTAACTGTATATTTAAATTCTTTCTACAGTGTCACCAGGTCAGAGCATTTTCAGTTCTCAGGAAATAGCTTCACAAGTGATCATTCATCTGCTAAAATAATATGTTGTTTCTGATTAAAATGCCTTTAGGGGACAGGCACAGTGGCTTAATGTCTATAATCCCAGCACTTTGGGAGGCCAAGGTGAGAGGATTTCCGGAACTCACGGGTTTAAGACCAGCCTGGGCAACTTGGTGAGACCTAATCTCTACAATAAATCAAAAAATGTAGCCAAGCATGGTGGTGCATGCCTGTAGTTCCATCTACTTGGAAGACTGAGGCAGAAGGACCACCTGAGCCCAGCAGGTCGAGGATGTGGTGGCCATGAGGATGTGGTGGCCATGAGCATGTCATTACACTCCAGCCTGGGCGACAGAGTGAGACTCCAACTCAAAAAATAAAAAAAAAAAATAAAATAAAATAAAATAAAATGATTTTAGGTAGGTTTGCTTTGACTCAGTTAATAATAGTAAAAAATTATAAGTTATTTAACTTTTCTGTTAAGATTTGAGAACTGTCAATATTAACAGTGAACACACATATTATATACCATATATATGTGTGAATGCATGTATTATCTATGTGTATATGTGTGTGTATGTATATATACACACATACATATAGATGTGTGTGTATGTATATATACGTATACACACACACACACATATATAGATGTATGTATATATATACTACTTTTAAAAAATCTATCCATAAACTGTGTGGACAGACATAAAATGACATTTTAGGTTGTTTGGCCATCCAGAATTTCTTCTCAATATATTGTAGCATTTTAGAAACACGTTTGACTTTTTAAGTGTTAGCCAGTAAAAACAAATACCTAGTGGAAAATGTGTTTAAAATACAAATTTTGGAAGGGGCAAAGAATGCTGAAACATTGAGAAACTAGTAGTATAAAATAATTATTTAAATTTGATGTATAATGATTTTTATATTATATTATAAACTTACAATCATATTGATACTTTCAGAAATCTCATTTTTTTGTTTGTCAGTATTTGCTAACTTTCTAACATGAAAAAAAGATGATTTGTTTAAAACCAAAAGCATGAACAATAATATTTTTAACTTTAGAGTTAACACTATTGTCATATTTAAAAAATTGTCAACCTTTTTGAGAAATATGTGCCAGGCACTGTTCTAATTAATTCTTAAACAACTTGTAAAGTGTAGGATTTACAGACCAGAAAGATGATAGTACAGTTACATTATGTTGCCTCGTATGCAGTGCTATTTTTGTGTATACTATTTTGAGATATTGTATTGTACTTGTATTGCATTTGTCATGTATAGTATGTTACAGTCTTGAAGCCCTTCTGAGTTTTGGTTGTCCTGTAGGCCAGAATTATCCCTGTAATTTATATAATAGGGTCCTCTGACTAGGCTAAGTGACTTGACTACAGGAATGTAGTTTTACTATAAAGATCAAAAGAGAGAATCACCGTGCTTTGTTTACATAAAGAGACACAGGAGTATAAAGAGAACTCAAAGTTATAATCTCACCTCTGCTACTTAGTTATTGTTGAGTGTTTACATTCTTATGCTGGGAGTACTGTGAATCTCTTAGATATTAAAGAGCTTCTAATAACTTCTGATTTAGTTATGAAGTATTTTCTTTAATCAGATCATCTCATTTGCAAGCTTATTGTGTCATATATTTCTCCCAGCTAGTCATTTTTTAGAAAGGCCAACCCTACCTGTTGTTTTCAGTATTAAATACATTTTTATTTTTACCTTAATTAGTTCTTAATAGTCAAAAGATTTATATGAAAGTATTATATACCTATTAATTTGAAACAACCTCTAGAAGTCTATTTGTTTAAGAACTAGCTAGTAGGAAATCAGTTATGTAAACAAATCACCCGTGCATTTTGAGTGCTCTGATTGGCTCAGAAAGAGGAAGTTAGTATCTCATTTGCAGTACTTTTTTTTTTCCAAGTAGGTGTGTCAGTTATGCTAGATTCAGTGAAAACATTTTCTCTTTATCTAGCCCAAATTGAGTATGCCTAGTGAGCATAGCTGGAATTAAAACATAATGTTTTTCAAGATCAGTGTATCTTGGAGGCATTTTGATGACTCAGGGCTGATTTTAGCAGCAAAAAGAATTACAGCAGAATTGCAGGGAGAAGGAACAGATTTTTTTTAAGTTTCGGGATGAGTAGGTTGGTTGCGCAGCACAAGGGTAATTGGATGATGTAAAAGACAGTGACTGTGAGAATAATCAAGAAAACGTTCCCAGGGTGGTTATGGGTTCGCAAAAGAAGGAATGAAATGAGGTAACACACACGTGATAAGAAGAAGTCTGCAGTGGAAGGGAGCCAGGCCAGGAAGAGGTGGGAATGGTATTGGTGAGGGAAGTTACTGCTCGTGATGAATTGTCTCATGCTGTTGTATCCAGGTTCCCAGACACTGCAGGGAGTCATTCTTCACCATAGTAAGTGACATCTGAAATAAAGTCTGTTGATTTTCAAATGTCCTTGCTGCTTTGAATGATTTAATAAATCATGGAAAAGTATAATTTGAGAAAAAAGTCAAGACGATTCCATTCCTTTGAATTCTACATATTCTTGGTAAAATGCCCTTACTAGTTGTACTTTTCTCCTTAGTCCAGCTGTCAGCCAGGACGGTTCGCATCCACCCATTCTCTGTACTCTAGGGGAGGGCCCCCATCACTTTCCTCCTCAAAACCTTCCATTCCTTGATAGTCTCTGTCTTGGAGATCTTGACACTCTCTGGCACGAATTCACTTTTATGGAGAACTTTTTGTAAGCTTATGCTCTATTAATTTGCTTTTGTCCACTTTTACATTTGAATCAGCAGTGGCTCTCTGTTGCCCACTGTAGCAAACGTAAAGTCCCTCCATCAAACCTCTCCTCCTGTTGCACCCCTATTTTCCCCAACTCCCTCCCACTTACTTATCACTAATAAATGACATGGCTTTACAGTTCCCTATTCCTGTGACTATGTGTACTATTTTCTTGTCCTTTATGTTTCAAAATTTGCCCACTAGTCACAAATAAGCATCAGTTAAGTATACAGTACATTCCCACTTAACCTCAACAGTTGGTTCTTAGAAACTGTGACTGTAGGTGAAGTGACATAAAACAAAACCAATTTTTTCCTGGTTAACATTACAATGAAATGACATTATTCAAGGACCTGTGGATAGCATCAAGTGAGGGCTTACCTTATGTGTACAAGTCACTTTGGTGGAAACTGGGCATACAAAGATTAATAAGATTTTTGTTCTTGTCGTTTAGAGTTGTGGGTACATTTAAGGATTTCCTCTGTAAGTAAATTGCGTGAGATTTGGACTTCTAGCGAGCTCTCTCCCAATTAATACAGTATTTACCTGACCCCCAACTTGCTTATAGCCTGATTATTGAGATTGAAGAAGTCTCTTTACTCAAAAAGGTAATTAACAACAAGGTTGGATTTGTTGTGTCAGAAGCTTAGAATTGGCTATACATGTCAAAAGTTGAGGAAAAACTGTGGACTGGTGCAGTCGAGGTAGGATTCACAAAGGAAGCAAGAATTGTTTTGCATTACCAGTTAGGTGAGTGGTAGGTTGTGAGTGAGGATATGCGTGTATGTCTTTATCTTTCTCTGCCTCCTATAATGATAGAAGGATGGTATTTTAGGAAAATAGAAAAAGCAAAACGTGAAGTTTTGTTTGCCTAAGGTACAGAGGCAGTAAGTAGTAGGGCAGGAGCAAATGTTTATGGAGGGAGATAATAGGAGTCAGGGTTGAAAAGGTAAATCAGTGTTAGAGAATTTAAAAAACAGTTACACATACTAACAATAAGACTATACAGACTACGAATGTCTATACTGGCACTGGAGATACTGTGGGTACTGGGGATGCTGGTACTGTCTGGTAATTCATCTCAGTAGTTCAGATAGCTTCTGTAGGCCCCTGCTGAAGAAACTAATAATGAATGGTCACTGCCATGGATGATTGAAAAATGATCCCGAATTCTCAGAGTTTTCACTGTCAGGTAGTAAAATATTTTTATATCTTCCTTCCGTTATTTGAAGTATTGGTTTCTAAGAGAAACAAAATATGGAACTAAGATAAAAATAGTTGTGGTTAGTGTTTCTGTTTGTTGTTTCCGAAATTCTGCTGCTCAGGTTGAACTATTACTTGTTTCAGGAAGTGAAATATGGCTAGTTGGATCCTGGAATCTGACCATTCAGGTCGTGGAAGATTCTCCCTTTCCAGAGTTGTTATTTCAGTTATTTTCATTTTTGTTTTCTGTCTTGAAAGGTAGAAATTAAGCCCAAGTCTGTTATATGCATTTTTCATAAAAGAATTGCATTCTGGGAAAAGATAACAGTTGACTGGTTCAAATTTATTCAATGTAGATTTTTGTTGTAAAAGAGAAATCACTTAGTTCATTGCACCCTGTTCCCCATTGAAGGCAGAGGATTTCTTATTGAAACCACAGCTTCTTCAGAAAGCTGTCTTTTGAAAATATAGCATCAAGAATATGCTATTGAGTTAAAAATAAACAATAATTATTGATAGGCCATTTGTAAATAGCACATAAATAAATTGGAAAATCTAACTCCTTTAGAGTACCATTATTGTTAAACATTTCGTTCAGTGTTTCTACGTGGTAATCTGGAGGCAGAAACCTCTACTCTGGTATTATATTATTTGATCATAGAATTTGCATATTTCTGGGCACACACACACACATACACACACACACAGTCTCCAACTCACTATGGTTCAACATAACCACTTTCAACTTTACAATGATGTGAAAGCAATATGCATTCAGTAGCATCCATACTCTGAATGCCCGTATAATTATCTCATCTTTCACTGTTAGTACAGTATTTCATAAATTACATGAGATAGTATTCAGCACTATGTTATAAAGTAGGTTTTGTGTTAAATAATGTTGCCCAACTGTAGACTGTTATAAGTGTTCTAAGCACATTTAAGGTAGACTAGGCTAAGCTATGATGTTCAATAGATTAGGTGTATTAAATGCATTTTTATCTTAACAATATTTTCAGCTTACGCAGTTGGTTTATCAGGATGTAGCCCTATTGTAAGTTGAGGAGCATCTGTACTTCCCTTTTGGAAATAATAATGTTTGACATTATTTTCAATGTTAGTTTATGTTGAGATGAAAGATAATTTTCAAAAACTTAGCTCTGGTATTAAATAGAATTGTATGACTTTAATTATACGAGGTATAGAAGAAAATGAAGTATTTTTATAAAGAGACAGTAAATCATTTTTATCGAGTATATATTATGTGCCCAAGAGATGTTACATACCTTCTAGTGTTTTGTTTGTTTTGGTTTTTGAGTTGGGGTCTCACTCTGTCGCCCAGGCTGGAGTGCAGTGGCACACTCATGGCCACCCCAGCGTTGACCTGCTGGGCTCCAGCGATCCTTCTGTCTCAGCCTTACAAGTAGCCAGAACTACAGGAGTGTGCTACCGCGCCCGGCTAATTTTTGATTTATTGTAGAGACGAGGTCTCGCCAAGTTGCCCGGGCTGGTCTCGAACCCGTGGGCTCAAGCAATCCACTCGCCTTGGCCTCCCAAAGTGCTGGGATTACAGGCTAAGCCACCGAGCCCAACCCCTTTTCGTGTTTATAGCAGTCTTATTAAATAAATATTTTTATTCTTGCAGATGAGAAAATGGAAACAGAGAGATTAAATAACTTGTTCATCATCATACAGTCAGTAAATGATTGAACTGAGATTGAAACCCAGGTTTTCTGCATCTCTAAACCCACTCTTTTTGTTCTGATGACACTATGTTTGTATAAACATTGCTGACTTAAGTTTTTTATTTGAGAGTGATGGTCAAGTCCTTCAAGGGAGCTAGCACGTAACACAGTGCGTTGAAAAGAACAACGCTTCTAGAATAGCAAGACAGTAGACTTGCTACAGTTATCCAGCATCATCATCATCTAATGAAGTCTTTTCCATGTAGCTTTTTAAAGCAAGCATTTATATTAAACTTTTCCCCTTGATCTATTAGAAATAGCCTTACCTTCCTTTAAAAAAAAGTGTTCTGTAATTTATTCAACATTTGTTTTGTGTTTCATCTTAGGCTATTGCCCTGTGCTTTAATAAGGTAATGGTCTCAGGAATTGTTAATATCTTTTTTTTCCCCTTTTAATTTGTATTCCATTGGCTCTAGGGGTAGACATGGTTTTTGGTTACATGGATGCGTTATTTAGTGGTGACGAATTGGCTGTAAGTGTACCCTTGAAGTGGGCTTCTGGGCTGTAAGTGGACCCTTCTTCCCACCTGTGCGCGTTGTACCCCGCAGGGCTGATTTTTCCGCCCTGCCCTCCTGCCACCCTCCCCCTTCAGTGCCCGTTTTGCCATTCTGTATGCCTTTGCACTTCCTTTGTTTAGCTCCCACTTACAAGTGCGAACATGATGGCATTGGTTTCCGTTTCTGTATTTTAAGTCAGTTACTGCCTTGAAAAATGGCCCACGATTACTGTGTTTATGGTTAGTGATTTGCTGTCAGC
The DNA here is from genome assembly GCF_000164805.1 of Carlito syrichta. NCBI lineage: Eukaryota > Metazoa > Chordata > Mammalia > Primates > Tarsiidae > Carlito > Carlito syrichta. The sequence continues at coordinate 351,029 of NW_007251276.1, forward strand.
TGTCATTTCTCAAAATCAAATTCTGGTAGTTCTTTTTCTGCTGCGTCTGATTTTTTTTTTTTCTTCCCTGCCAGTAACTTAAGTGCCGTCTTTATAGAGAAAATCAGGTAACTAAATGTATTGGTCTGACCAGGCATGGTGACTCATACCTGTAATCCTAGCACTTTGGAAGTCCAAGGTGAGAGGATCACTTGAGACCAGGGGTTTGAGACCTGCCTGGGCAACATAGCAAGAACCTGTCTCGAAAAAAAAAAAAAAAAAGAAAAAGAAAAAGGAAAACATATCAACCAGTAACCTTAATTTGTATCCAATTATATGCACCCATAAGCTCTGACCTGTGGGCCTAAAGGTGTCTCTACATCTTCTTGGAGAAAAATATACTTTGATTCACTGACAATTGCTTTTGTATTTTTTTGTTTTCTAGTAAGTAACTCATTCTTCTGTGTTTTCCTTAAGGCAGAACTACACTAGGGGTAGTGATTGACATGTTTAAAGATACTGTAGACTTATCTTTTATTTCTTTTTACATGTACTGCTCTTGTGATTCTAAATACTTGAATGTGATGCTGCATACTGGCTGTGTATGTGTGAATACAGCCAAGAAGACAAGCATTAGCAGCCCTGCTCAGAAAGAATGTTCTGTCATTTGCAGTGGCTTCTTTTCTTCAATAAACCTGCTGCCTTTACTCAAAAATGTCCCTTTCTTCACTGTGGCAGCAACTGCTGTCTCTGTGACTGCCACTCACAGCTTCACCAAGTGATGTCAAACAGGTTTGAAAGTTAAAAGACTTCTCTTTCCAACTTAACTTGCACACATATATCTTTAAATTTCTCCAACAAATTGACTCAGTCGGCTTTCTGTTGTCAGTCAGCGCCTTACTAGAATGTTCACCTTTGTCTTAGCCGTAAGTGCAGTGTGGCTTCTAATCCACATTTGTGTCTCAAGTTTTTCCTCAGATTTGGACACTTTGTTTGTCCCTAGCTCATCTCTAGGGTCTAAGTGCTTATGGCATATAATCGTGGTAGCAGTGTATTTCAGCTTCACCGTGGTCATCCTAAAGAAAGCCCACAGTAGTTGTTTTGTAAGCTGCCAGCTTTTCTCTCCATCTGGAAACATGCTAATGACAGATTCCAGGCTATATTACAGGAAACAATGTATTATTAAGTATAAAAACAACCCAAGAAGCCTCTGATACTTTGCAGAGGAACCTCCTAAGCAATGGTTTCATCTCCTTTGCCAATTAATAGGGACCCTTTCCAAATGTTTATTTTGGAAGCTTACAACTTAAACATATAATGCGGAGTTCTCCTGAATGTACAAGTAGTGGGCATTCAGGAACAGATCAACTGTAATGTCACAGCTTTCTCCTGGTCACTTATAACTGTGAGTAATTATCTGCAGATGGCTCCCAGTTCGTCACCTCTAATCCTCATTCTTTTCTTTAACCCCAGCTTTGAATCTTCAACTACCTTTCCGGCGTCACCTCAGTTTGCTTGTTTTTGTTATTCCTTAGGTGAACATTGAATGAATGCCTACCACATGTTAAGTAAGCATCATGCAGTCATTCAGCTGTGCCAAGCACATTTATGGGTGTTGGGATGTGAGTGGTGATGAGACTGGCATGGCCCCTGCCCTCGTGGAGCCCACTGTCTACAGGAAGAGCTGCTAATAGAATAGGTGCTTCAGGAGTGGCGAATGCAGTGATGGGGAGAAGGGCCTGTGCAGATGGACCACGGGGGTCGCTAGCCCCGCGTCGGAATCCCGGAAGGCCTCCTTGATGACGTCGTCTTCAAGCCGAGAATGGAAGAGTGTGAAGTGGTAGATGAGTGCGGAAGCTGCTTGTTCTTTCCATGCCTTAGTTTTCTCGTCTGTAACGTTGAGACACAAAGAGAAAATGAATAGTAAATTAGGTAATGCGTGTGAAGCGCGCAGAGCAGGACTGGCTCTGAATGTGGTGCTGTCTTCATCATTTTGTCAGCGTCACGAATCATTCATTCACTCAGGTATTTGAATAAACATCTGTTGAGCACTCACCAGATATCTAGTATTTTTCAATACTGTGGTGGGATTCAGAAATGCAAACCTGACATATATCCTTTCAGGGAACTCAAGATATGAATACAGATATGTACTTAGTATACAAATAGACCCAGAGCAGAGAAGAATACAGCAAGAACCATAAGGGAAGTATGAGCCAGTTTCTGGGAAGGAGCAGTCCTTTTTATTTGGGAGTGGTGGATAATGTGCCACTCCCTTGGAAAGTGCTCATGTATTGCCTGTGCAATCTTATATTTTCCTGTTTTATTTACTTTTTGAGATTTTGTGTGTGTATGTCTTTACTTGCCACTGAAATTTTTCATGTTTGAAATGAGAAAATATATATCTCACAGACTAAGGTATATGAATAGTAGGTGCTCTATATGTTGGTAAGCAGTCTTAAAAGCCTATTAAACATTTTAGGGTTACTTATTTTAAAAACCTCATAACTGTTCACTACCTTTATTTTAATAGTATCACATGCTTTAGAAGGACTCAATGTAGAGGAAGAAATAAATGTTGCCTCCTCTGAAATAAAAAAAGTTCTTCGTGGATGTACCATCTGTTGATTCTACCAAATGTTTATTCTAATATTTTGCTGTAGTAAAGTAGCATCTTTGACATCATTTTTGAAATACATTACCATATTCAACTGCAAAAAAATTAGAGTCAAAATTGGTAAACATTTAAAAATTTTTTTGTTTGAAAGTAGCATAACTCACTTTTGCTGTTACAAAATTAGAGCCTTAACAGAAGGTTACATATTTCACCAAATTAAAGTTTTCAAAATGTTGCTTACATTTCTCTCTTGAGAGAAAACAGTTATTGCATAACAAATAACATGTTGTAGCTTTTGAGGAAAGTGTGGATTGAAAACATCTGGACAGCTGGTAAAGTGCCTGTCGCCAGTGTTAACCAGTTTTCATTTCACTTTTTGCAGGCAATAATATTAGATGGTAGATCTGATTTAATGTAAGAGAAGAAAATTAATGAATATTTTATTAGGTGGAATCTTTTGTTTTATGTCTTAATGCAGTACATTCATAAGATGCAAGCCTTTTTTTATGTCTAAATGTTAAAATATAAACCTATTCTTTCTATTAAACATATTTCCTTCACAATTAGGTAGAACATTGAATTTATCACAACAAACATACCTCTGTCTTGTAGATTAGATAATCCAAAAACAAAGTTTGATTAATGAATTTCTTAGTTAAGGGTAGACCAGAAATTTCATGGTAATAGGTCTTTGCAGTGGCTTTTAATCTCTTAAAACATGAGGCTTGCATGGGATGAGGCATGAATTAATTTTCTAGCTTTTGACAAAATTGAATTTTAAAACCATACATATGACAATCAGTTCTAAAAAGTAATTAGCTTGCTATAAATACAAGAGATTTCCTATGAGACAATTGCTCATACTATCTAACCAATAGAGAAAAAAGTGCATCTTATCTGAAAGAATAGAACCCTTGTGTTTTATTATTATTATTTATTAGTTTGTTTTGGTGCTTGTGCTTTTTCACTTTGATTCCATTGTGAAAGAGATAGCAAGCTGGTGTAAGACATGTTTATTCTGAAATCCTTATGGAAATTTTTAAATGAATCTATTAAAATGCACAAAGGATGATTTGCCATTCCACTGAAAAGCAATCTAATCTGCAAACCTTCGGACAGACTTTAGAACTAGACAAGCCAGGCAGGGTTACCATCCACCTCAGCAGTGGGTGTGCCTTGGTTTTTGTCCATCAAATGGGAATGACAATATATACTTAGACTTACTGTATGAATTGTATGGAATAGTATGAATAAAGCACCTAGCACAATGCCAGGCACATAAATGTCCTTTTAAAAGTGGCATTTCCTTCACCCCATCACCCCTCCCCCAAGGCAGCTATAAACCATTATATCTTTCTATCACCCTGGGATTCAGGTCATTAGCATCCTCTAGCATCCTCAGATGTACTTTCTGTTTACTATTTACTTTTATATATATATATATATATCATATGAAATTATGACATGAGAAACTGAGCAAGCAAATATCGAAAACCCCAGGGTGTTTTTTAAAATATTTGTTTTAGGCACTCTGACTCCCTGGAACTTGATACACATTCCCAGAAAAAGTTGGGCACATGGGGTCCTGTGCTCAGGAGTCTATATCTATGACAGCTTGAGGGGACATTTTGAGCTCAGGGTACAGTACTTAGTTTCAAAGTCACGTTTTTCTCTGTTTTAATTCATAAATAACCTCATGGGATAGCCAGCCTTTTCCAATTCAGGCTGACGATAGAGTGAAAATAAGCCAAATAGTTTATTATTTGCCTTTATTTACTACCACTAATATGCTAACGCATGTATTGAATAAGAGTCAACAGAACGGTATTCAGTTTCTGTGGTTTATTTAGTTTTATTTTTCTGTTTTCTTGTTTGAGATGGAAATTGAAGGAGATGGAACGGGAGACAATTCTTGTGTTTATGTAATATATCATCATCCCATCCTACGTAAATCAAGTGCAGAATAACTCCAGGAAATAACCGGAAAGCAGGCTGACAGAGTGGAGTTCTCTGGTGTCTACCAAATGGTTGGTACAGGTTAACTCATGCAGCCCAGCAGCAACCATCTGGCAGGTTCCAAGCACTGTGCTTCAGGTTGTGTTGCTTAAAAACGGAATACCATAAGGATTGTGAAGTGTGGAGCACAGTGCATATGGATCAAAAGCATCTGATTCGAGATTGTAATCTAGCTCTAGCTTTTCTTGTTCTTTATATTCTATTGTAGTACTCCTTCCTAAATTGTCTCAATACCGTAGCGAGATGAGGAAGCACCACACAGAATTATCCTTAAGTTGCATGCTGCACGGTTATTTGTGAAGCAGCAAAAAGGAAGCAGTGTGATATGTTGGAAGGAGCTCAGACTTTGGGTGTGAGATTTGGGATTCTCATCTTTGTCTTAGACAGATTTGTCTGTTTGGTTTTTTTTAAATTAAAAATGTGGTTTTTATTCAATCATGTCCAGGGCCCTTTTTAGTTTTTTTTTTTTTTTTTCCTTCCTTAAACCAAAAGCAAAATACAGTCGTTTATGATGATTTGACTAAAGATTTATAAAAGAAAGGTGAAAATATTTAAAGCCACATAAAATAAATGCTTTGGGAATTCTATTCTGGTTACCTAGGAAAGAGCTTTGGAGTCAGGGGCAAGTAAGTTTGAAACCCTTTATGGGTCAGGCATAGTGACTCACCCCTGTAATCCTAGGACTTTAAGAGTCCAAGGTAGATTGCTTGAGCCCAGGAGTTCAAGACCAGCCTGGGCAACATAGTGAGACCTTGTGTCTACAAAAAATCAAAAAATTAGCTGGCCATGGTGGCGCATGCCTGTAGTCTTAGCTACTCAGGAGCCTGAGGGGAGGGGGAAGGACTGGATTGAACCCAGGAGGTCAAGGCTATGGTGAACTGTGATCGTGCCACTGCACTCCTGGGCGACAGAATGAGACCCTGACTCAAAAAAAGGAAAGAAACTCTCTTTGACTAGCTGGACTCAACTCTTGTTAATTTGCTTTCTTGTTATTTCCTGGAGTTATTCTGCACTCAGTTTATTTAGGAAGGTACAATATTATATTACATAAACAGAATTATGTCAGCATGTGACCTCATGGGAATGTTTATCTGTTCCTTTTTACAAATTTGATCTAGTTTACCATAGAGTGATATATTAATTAGCAAAAATAAATTGGAATAACTCCAAATGACCTTCCTTATACCGCAGAATTGAGAATAAGTTAAATCTGTAGGAGGCTACACTCAAACTGGTTTTCCTAAGAGAGCTGCATCGATTCCAGGGTACTCGACACATGTATACATCAGAGAAAGCTTGCAAGTCAAGTTCTGGGCCAGCCCTTTCTCCTCATTCGGTAGGGCAGGTTCTGGATATCTTTGACCATAGAATTGCAGTTGGTTTCTTTCTGGTACAAATGCACTCCCAGGTTGTTGTAGGGGCGGAATTTTTGATTCATCAAAATAGGACTGCACAATTGTGGTAGGAACTGAAGACATATTTGCTATCCAAGTGGCCTGTGTCTCTTACAAAGGAGTATGTGCCCCAATTTCCTTACCAAGGAATAGGAGAAGGCCGAATCTATGATGATTTTCCAATACCAGAGTAAATACTAGAAATCACAAGCTGTAAATTGGCAGATCTGGAAAATAAAAGGAAATTAATCACATTCCTGCAAATTATGAGATTAAACATGTGTTAGGGAGTGTGACATAGAGGAAATACTGCAGGACTGGTCACCAGGAATGCAAGATGCTACTCCTGAATCTGTCATTTCTGATGGCCTGGACAGTTGTATACATGTGCACGGAGGGTCTGGATATAATTTGTTCATCTTTCTAGGCTTTCACAGGTTAAAAAATGTTCCTATCCTCTCCTCAGTTGGAAGGATTGATTTATTCCTCTGTCTAAATTTGAGAATTTGTTTGTATTTTTGTTCTTTGAAAAAATTATGGAGTGTTTTTCAGCTCCATGCTTTCTAAAAGCTCTAGATTTGGTATTCAAAATATGAATATATATACACATATGCATATTTATTATATACATACATATATATGTAATATTGTGTATTGCAAGCATACACACACAGCCCAGACATGGGAAACAGTACAAAGGAATGGTAACTTCTGTGTTGATTTTTTCCCCTGTTACTTTCTCTAGGCATTGTGTAGTTTTCTGGGTGAATACAGAGAGAAGGTTTAGCCTCAGTTCTCCATCCGTGACTGTTAGCTCTCTCAGAATAGATCCTCCAAAAATCTGTGTCCCACTATAATAGCATACAATAACATAACTTGGTTCTGTTAAAAGGAGTGAAAATAATGCATAATAACAATCTATGAATATTGTCTTATGTATTTGTATATTGTTCTACGTATTATGTCTCATCTTAAATCTTGTTTTGATTTTCTGTCCACTATCACGTTAGTCTCCACAGTGATCATAACTTTTCCACTTTTATTCACATAGTCAGTATTTACCAGGATGTCATCATTTATTTTTTTCAAGTTATATTTTACTTTCTTCTTCTTTTTTTTTTTTTTGCAGAAATACCATCTCCATGATTCTTTCATTTTATTAATTTTCCTAATGAAGATTCAGAAGAACCTCCAAATTTAAATTTTGATCTTATTTCATCAAGTCATCTGTTGGATCATGACTAAAGTAGATGAATTATTAGGGACTTGAAACCAACACTTTGTAGACTTAGGGAAGACTCTCAATGGCTTATTAGATGTCTTTTCTTGGTCTGTAGCCTCTCAGCCTTATGCATTCCCAGTCATTTATGAGTATTATTACCAAGGCCAATTTGAACTAATCTGACAAGTCATATTCCTTGAAACAATTTGCTGATCCATCTGTCTGCAGATTGAGTGGCAAATTATGATGGAGATGTTTCTTAGGATTTTTTGTGTGGAAAATACATGGGAAATTATTTTAAGAAGGAAATGCAGGCTCGTTTTAGAGTGGCAGACTGAGAGGCAGGAACCTATTTTAAATTCATTCTTATTTTCATGGGTCTAAGTCCACTGTTTAAAATAGGAATCTGGCAAAAGTAGCTCACAAGAATATGAAGGGTTAATGTTTGAATTCCTATCAGTTGTGCTATGTAAATGCATTTCTTATTTGACATTTGCATATTTATAGTATATATTGTTGAAAATGTCTCTGAATTATATGGGTACTTGATGCAAAGGGAATGATGCATTTTTCTTTTTTTCCTACTGTGAACAACGTTGATAAATGCTGGGAGAATGAGTCATTATTTTTCAAATTTTAGGAAACAGAAAGCTTTTGGTATATATGAATGTGACGCAAGAAGAGGCCTTAACTATGTTGTTTGTTTTCCATCTGACATAAAAATGTCTGATAGATGGTGTGCTTGCTTACTTTTCTCCCTGTTCTCCCCTTTACCTCTGCCCAGTAGCTAACATCCTATTTCCTAAGTTTTTGTGGCACTGTGGTTTTAAGGGACTTCTCAAAAAGCTATCGTTGGTCTAACTACTGATTACCCATAAGACTGGGTAATTAGTTTGGGCTTATTCTCTTTTGATTTAATTTGGTTTTCAGGCCAAAAGTTTGTAACTTTTCATTCATGTGTACATGCAAAATCGGAAAGAGACTGTTTTTAAAAATAGGAAAAAATATTTAATTGAGCACGTACTGTGCCAGGTACTTTATTATAAAGTTCCATCCTGTTTGAGCTTACTATTATGATGTTGGGCATAGAGAGAGTTCAATACACTATCTTCCCAAGCTGAGGGAAAAATAAAGTGTTGTAATCAATACCGAGACACAAGAACCTATGGAAGCAGAAAGGGCTTTCCAGGGAAAGTGACTCTGGCCAAGGAGAAGTGGCCCCAAGGGGAGGTGGCACCTGCCAGGCGTGAGGAGGAATGTGCACAGAGGCCTGGAGCAGGGAGCCTGGTCCAAGGATGAAAAGCATTTAGTGATGGCTGCAGTATTTTGAAACCTGACGCCATTTCTCGCGTTCCTGTGTGTCATGTTCATCAAGCTTATTTTTTTCTTACACATGTTTGTTGAGCACCTTTTATGTGTTCAGTGGAGGATCTGGCTGTGAGCAAGACAGTGGCCCTGTTTTGTTCACTCAAGGAGCTTATCATCTAATGGGGGAGAATGTGAACAGAAGAAAGGAGTTACACCTTAAAATGATGTGACGTGGTTTTCTAGGAGCTGACAAAATCGACTCAATTCTCTGGAGAAAAAGACCATCTGAAGGTTTAAAATTAAGACCAGGCGTCAGCTACACTCTGGTAGCATGTTCTACAAAGGGGCTTCCGAGAGGATGGGTGTGAGACCAGCCAGGGCAGCCTCCATGCAGTGCGTTCCCTGGGGGACAGGAGGTGGCGGGACCCACAGAGCGGGATCTGACACGGCATTCGGAGCAGGGGCTCCATTGTTTATGCAACTCAAGACTAGAAAAGGGAAGATGCCTGTCCTACTTCCTTGCTGGCTGCTTGAAGCCACTCCATTATTCTTTTTGATACTCCAGGAAGTTTTTTTCCAACTTTGGTGCCCCTGGAGTCAGTTTAGTGGAATTCCAACCAGTGTTGTTTGTTTCTGTTTTAATGAAATAAAACAGAATAGAAAATAGTCTAATATTGCACAAAGTAAAAAAGTAAGTTGTGTTATAAAATGTGTGTATGTGTGTCAGTAGGGAGTTGGCATGTAAACTGATTATTTTACGTTAGATAAACTGGATCAGCATTTTTCTCCTTTTTGGTGAAACCTGTATGACTAAGTTAAAATTTGGCCTTTTGTTTATTAAGGATGGATTGTCTTCAGACTGCTCCGGAGCCGGTGTGTAGGACTGAGATGTCAGGAGTCTGGATCCTGGTTCTAGCTTGCACCCAAAGAGGCATATGCTTTGGACAAGTTACAGATTTTCTGTGAACTTCAGTGTTTTCCATCTAAAAAGAGAGTTGGCCTAGTTAAGCTCTTATGCTCCCTTCCAGCCACATTCCTGGACTTGGTACTCCTTCATAAGGAGTTGGGTATAAAAAATGAATTGTCTTAAAGTTAATTGGACATCTGCACAGTTCTCCGTTATCAATTCAGAGATGTGGTCCTAGAAGTTAACAAAAGGACGGGTGTGGTGGCTCACGCCTGAACGCCAGCACTTTGGAAGGCCTAGCCAGGAGCCTGTGAGTTCAAGACCAGCCTAGGCAACATGAGTGAGACTTCATCTCTACAAAAAAAAAAAAAAAAAATCAAAAAAATTGGCTGACTGTGGAGGGCACCCATCTGTAGTCCCAGCTCCTCAGAAGGCTGCAAAGGAAGGATCACCTGAGCCCAGGAGGTCAAGGCTGCAGCGAGCTGTGATCTTGCCACTGCACTCCAGTCTGGGCAACAGAGTGAGACTCCAATTAAGAAAAAAGCCTGAAGCAAAAAAATACATTTGACTTACCACCGTATGATTCTAGTTTCCTCTTTGTTTTTCTTTTTCTCCTTTTTCCTTCCCTTCCCTTCCACTTCCCTTCCCTCCTCCTCCCCTTCCCCTCCCTTTCCCTTCCTTTCCCTCTCAATCTGTTGCCCAGGTTGGTGCACTGTAACCTCTAAAATGGGCTCAAGTGATCCTCCTGCCTCAGCCTCCCAGGTGACTGGAACTACAGGTGTGAGCCACTATGCCTGGCTAATTAAAAAAAATGTATAGACTTTCATTATGTGGCCCAGGCCAGTCTTGAACTCCTGGCCTCAAGCAGTCCTCCTGCCTCTGCCTACCAAAGTGCTGAAATTACAGGCATGAGTCGCCATGCCAGCCATGATCCTGGTCTCTGACAGTAGATGCTTCTACCATCCCCCCAAAACTGCATGGTCTACTGCTACAAACAGAGCCTCTGAATGAAATAATGAGCATAAAAGCACATGGCGGGGTGCCTGTGATGTAGAACCTCAAACTGTGGCGTTGAGAAAATATTGCTCAAGATCTCAGCCTCTGCACTGGCCACTCTCATGTGGGTTACTTGTCACACAAGGGAGGGTTAGGGTATGAATGCTGCAGAGAAACCAGTACTTGGGAGGGAGGGACAACTTGAGACCCCCATTGTTCAGTCCAGTTATTGCATGTATTATGAGTGCCTCCTTGCTCCTTGGTGAGACGTCTAGGTGACAGAAGGTATCTTCCAGGTACCTTTTTACCCCTGAACACAGTGGGAAACATCAGGTACAGAGCGACTCTGCAGTCTCAACCTGGAAAGAGAGTGCAGCCATATCAGAAAGCAGCCACCCATTTAACTCATTCATGTGTTTGGGTGCTTAGGGGCTGTTTTCCTGTAGGGGCTCACCTGTATTCTGAGATAGTAGCAATTAAGCTGAGCTAAGTGTAGTATAACAATTCATGTACAAACTAAGTTAAAATTCTCAAAGCTCTCTCCACTTAGAGCGGAACTCCATGGCCATCTTTCTAGACAGAGCTGCTAACAACTCCATTTGGGGCATTAGTAGGCAGTTGTGTTGACACATGAATACATTTCATATGATTATCATAAAGCGTGGCCTGGAAATTGAGCAGCCATGGCGCTGCATTTCAGACTTCACGTTTATAATAAGCTGTAATAAAGTAAACATTTTAAATGGATATAAGAATAGGCATTACTTGCAATCACAAATGTATGTTCAATTGAAGTACTTTTGAAGCTCAGTTTAACAAAGCAAACAAATTTCCTGGCATTATTAACATAATTGTTCTCACAGTTGGGTTTTGATTTATAAAAAGTTATTTAAGCAAAAAAAAAAAAAAAAACAAGTTGCTAACAAAATAAAATGTAAAAAATCCACAAAAGAAAACGTAACTAAGTAGTTATTTTTCCTTTTATCATGTCAGAAAAAGGAAAAAGTCCCGAATGTTCACTCTGCCACTTCCCCTGACTTACCAAACTGTTGTCTGCCTCTTTAGCTCAGAATTCATATTTCGTGATTAACTCGAAGTTACATTTAGCTGTTTGCTCTGCCACCAGCAGGTTCTGGAGTGGGTCTACCCAGCATTCATCTGCTCATAAGACTCCAGGCTGCTGCAAAAGTTAAAACAGGGAGCTTTCCCGCCCTACCTTTAAGGACAGAAAAGGACCAGAATATCCATTTTACACCAGAGTAGAAGAAGCATGACTATATGTAAATTTAGCATCAATTAGATGGTGGGATTTGAAAGACTGTTGTCCCTGGAATATTCTGAAAGCAAAAATGGAAATGATAGTGGTAACATCTGAAGTGTGGTGGCAAGACAGTTAAAGCAGTGCTAATTTGGAGCCTCTGGTCACAGAACGGAACCAGGGGATGATCTGCCCTGTCTTCTGTGGCTGCTGGCAAACGAAGCAGATGATGAGCTCTTGGCTTGTTACTTTTCAACACTCTGTAGCGTTCTCTGATTTTGAACAAACCCTCAAAACAAACATCCTTCCTACATCGTCGTTGACACTCGCAGAGCAAGCATGTTCCTGGCCCAACAGTCCACCGCAGCGGAAACCATGGGAGCTCAGGGCTGCAGGTGTACTTCCTTGCCTAAAAGTTGGCAGACACAGCATGACACTGGAAGGAGGCACACTCTTCAAAGACTCCATGGTGATTTCTGATAGTCATGGAGTTGAGCTGACCTAGTCAGAATTAGAGGGAGACACACTAATGTGAATATATCCTGTAAGATGCTGACCACTTGAAAGTGTTTCTGCCAAGCATGCCACTGACTGGTATGTAATTTTTGTTAAGCACCAAGATTGTGCTAGATACTTTTTAGAGGAAAGGTGAAAAGCCACCTACCTTAATTGTCCTCAGACTTAATTTCATATGCTCAGAAAATTATTTCCCAGAAAGTAATAGGGAACCACAGCCACCTTATTTAGAACAGCTCCTCTAAAGGCTTGATAAGAGGAGCCGAGTGGCAAACGTCCAAAAATGTGAGGGTTTTTTTCTTTGCCTGTCTAATTTTGGTTTTTGTTCTTTATTCCCACTAGAAGATATTTCTGCTACTCTAACCCAGGACAGGACTAGAACAAAAAACCCAAGGGAATATGGGAGGTGGGGAAGGAGGGAACAAAATGAGAAGTGTGTAATCTTGTCCCAGATATAATCATCAGGAATTATGAATTGTGAAAATTCTGATCCCTCAAAGGTCAGGCAATCAGATACTTCTAAATATAGAAATCTTTAGGTAATAGTATGTATTTTACATACATTTTACAAACATGCAGCAAAGTTCTCCCTCTACCCTCCAAGTTTGAAAATAAAAGCAGGTAAACCAGTTGCCAGGCCAGAAAATACTTTTAATCACTGAATCCTGCTAAAAATTTAAATAGTGCTGATCATCAATGCAATCTTTTATTTATATATTCCATGACCAAAACGGACTTAATCTAAGTACTTAGGACACTTGGAACTTTCTTGGTCTCCTCTTCCACATCTTTTCCCTACCCACTGAAGATGTTCCCACTTCTTTGTCCTGTCTTCTTTCCAGGTATCCTTTCCACAGACTAGTATTGGCCAACACCTCGCACTCGAGGCTCATGGTTTTGTTGTTGTTGTTTTAACTCTCACATACAACCTCTGTTTATCATTTCTATTTTGGAAATGATATTATATGATATTATATTTTATGACATTAACTCAGCATGACTTGCAAGAGTCTTCTGTAGTTTCTGGTGACTGCAAAGATCACTCCCTTAACCTAACTCTGTCAGCTCTTTGATTTAGCTGTTTAGTAATTACTTGATTAGGAGTGAATAATAATAAGATTTTCCTTTTCCTCTCGTATGTTGAATTTCCCAGTTATTACCAGGAAGTGGTAAGATGTAAAGCTCTGGCTCCAAGAATAATCTTGAGGGAATTATTTAAATACTTTGATCCTTAATTTCCTCATCATTATAAAAATGCTAATAATGTATGTCAGGTGCCCTGCTACATCACGGATATTTAATAAATGGTAGTTTTCCTTCCTTTCTCTGGTGAAAACAAATATCTTGGCTAAAACCTCATTTTTGAGGACAAGTTACCAGAGTCATGAATCTACTGCCTCCCCTTTTTTGAATGCTGCCTCGATGCATAAATGTTCCCACACATACTCGTACACGAATTCATGGGGATGATGGGGCGCACTTTAGTGCTTGAATATGTCAGAATGGAAGTGTTCACTTTGATGGTCTCCATTTTGTGGAAGTTGCCCATTTAGTGTTTCAGCCCCAGGATATTTGATTTTGAGAGAGAGTTTATTGTGATGTGTTTTGAAGAAAAAAGTTTCTAAGAAGCTGTCTAGGGACTGTGACACTTCATGCAGGTAATTTATTGTAATCATTTTCAAACTTCCGGCGTCTTTGGAGTGGTTTTTTTGATGTCCCCAACACCAGGAGCTGATGATCCATTGAGTCTTTTTCATGTTGTCCATAGAGACACAGAATGGAACCTAGGGCTTCCTAAGGTAGAGGAAATATAGCTATTGAGAAAGCATATGTAACAGTGGGCTGATGTGTGCATGGCAAAGAGTGACATGCCCAGTTGGACACTCCAAAGGCAGGGACGACTGCTGTGGTCAGATGGGCTCTGTGAAGTTGAAGTCTGCATTGACTTGAGTTGCAGGCTTGTAAGAAATGAATCCTGTGAGACCTCGTCTCTACAAGAAATCAAAAAAATCAGCTGGGCGTGGTAGCGCGTGCCTGTGGTTCCAGCTACTCGAAAGGCGGCGGCGGAAGGATCACCGGAGCCCCGCGGGTCGAGGCTGCGGGGGCCGGGAGCGGCCACTGCACTCCAGTCTGGGCGACAGATGAGACTCCAACTCAAAAAAGAAAAAGAAATGAGTCCTAGAAGCTTTGTTTGCTCAGATGAGTCTTAATCACAAGAACTCCTGAGTTTTGTGTTCCTCATCTAATACTTCTAAGTGTTCAAAACATGGGTCTGTGGGCTTTGGTTCCTGTAAGTACCACTAAAACAAATTGGATCATTTTAAAGGAGAAAGAGTTTGCTCTATAAGATAAAAAATTATTGATAGTGTTCTAGGTGGTAAGCTAAACGGAAAGGAAATCTTTATTTCCTTTCCTTTTTTTTTTTTTTTTTTTTGTTGAGTTGGAGTCTCACTCTGTCACCCAAACTGGAGTGCAGTGGCCGCTCCCGGCCACTGCAGCCTCAACCTGCTGGGCTCCAGTAATCCTTCCGTCTCAGCCTTCCAAGTAGCTGGAACTACAGGTACGCACTACCATGTCTGACTAATTTTTGATTTATTGTAGAGATGAGGTCTCACCAAGTTGCCCAGGTGGGTCCCGAACCCACGGGCTCAGGCATTTCCCTCACCTTGGCCTCCCAAAGCGCGGGATTACAGGCTGAGCCACCGAGCCTGGCTGGAAATCTTTATTTCTTACCAAAGTATTTCAGTTTACTGCCGCATATCCACCTATATCTAACTGGAGAACAGTTCTCTTAAGGTCTCTTTACCCTTTGAGAAAGGCATAGTTGAATAGTTGCATTTAAAATGATGAGAGAAAGGAGATAACATCATGTGGAACCAGCACACATTGCTAAAAGAATTTTTAAAATGTGGATCCAAATTGTTAGTATGCCCTTGAAAGTCAATGAAGGACTCATTGAAGTAAATTTGAACACTGCAGTGACATCTTGATAAATTATCTAGCTCAAATGTTAGGTCCAGCATATTGTGAACTTCATTAAACATGGGTATTTAATGATCATTAAAATAATTGTAAGTTAGATATTTGTTACTGCCAGAAGTAAGTAGGTAGACCACTTACTCAATTCAATATGACAATATGTACTTTATGAAGTATTTGCATTGGTTGTAGAACAGACATCTTAAAAAATGGGGAGGATCAAATAAGCTGATCATTGTACTTAGAACTCTTCATAAAGAAAAAATGTGTTAGACATGCATATTGCTTTTAGCCCTCTGCCCATGTTAGTGGTAGATTTTAAAGCTTTCCTTGGTTGTGTACCGGCTTTATTATCCCAAGCATGCAGTGGATCCATGGTCTGCTTATAATTCTCATCATGCTCGGCACTAAACAGACAGGGAGCCAATCTATTGTACCACAGTGTTTGGTTCTCTGTTTAGTACGCTGTTCCTGTTCCCTCACCTTACCTGGCAGCTCTGCCTGTTTTGTCCATGTGACCTTTTCCTTTTGCAGGTTATGCCCATGGAAAGGTCATTCGATTTAATAATGGTTTCTCATTTGGTCTAGAAATCAAACAAAAGCTTTGCAGCTGTGAAATACAGCCCATTTAGAAATTAACCTATTGTAAATCCTTAATGATTGAGAAATTCTGCAATTTGCTATGATTTCTGGTTTGTGCTGCACTAGAATAGCAAATAGCGGCGATGATGCAGTCAGAACAGCGTGCTCTTGAAGAGTGGAGGAAAGAAACTTGACGGATTCTGTGCTTGGTGGAGGCCAATATATTACATCCTTCTTCCCCTTTTCAGTCACACATCGCCTTGTCTCCCACCGTTGGCAGTTGCTGCAGGTATCTGAGAGACAGTGATGGCTTGGACTGTGATAACGGCAGTAAGAGAGGGAACAAATAGACATATTCAGGATATATTTTGGTGGTAAAATTAGTAGACCCAGGTAATAAATTGAACATAAAGGAAGAAAGGAGGAGGAGATCAGGAGGTCACCAAGGGTTCTTTCTTTTTTTTTTGAGTTGGAGTTTCACTCTGTCGCCCAGACTGGAGTGCAGTGGGGCACGCTCCCGGCCACCACAGCCTCGACCTGCTGGGCTCCGGTGATCCTTCCGCCTCAGCCTTCCAAGTAGCCGGAATTACAGGCATGCGCTATCACCAAGGTTTCTTTCGTAAGGAACTGGGTGGACAGAGTTGCCATTTACTGAGATGGAAAGACATAAACTTGGAAGAAGGTGAGAAGTTGAGTTTGAGTATGTTGAGTTTGAGAAGTCTGCAAAAAAGATGTCAAATGAGCCCTGGAATATATATATGTGGGAAAACATAGGTTGTAAGAGGAAGCATTTGGGAATGCGTCAGATCTGTGTGAGACCCTGTTCAAATGCTTGTAGAAACATTCCTCATGTTTAGCTGCGTTGTCCTTGTACCTTCAGTGTGCCAAGATCGTAAGGCCTTCTTACCACAGGCCTTTGGCCACGTTGTCAGCCCGCAGTGTGTGTCTGTCCCCCTCCCAGTACCATTCCCACTTACTTCATCTCCCTCCTGCTTTTCTTTCCTTCTCTAACCTGGCTTTTCATCATCCTGTAAGTCTTAGCTTAGAAGTCATCTCCTCGGGCTGCCCTACCTAAAACCAGGCGTCTGTCCCCGTGTCAGTCTCTGTTAGAGTGTTTTCTTCATGGGCCTTATCGTATTTGTAGTTGTTTCCCTGTTTATTGTCTGCCTTTTGCCTGTCTTCTGAAAGACAGGTTGTGCCTGCCTTGGGTATTGTCATGCCACCGTCTACAACCCTTTGCTGGGCACATGGCAGTTGGGAGTTGTCAGATGGGAGGAAGGATGGCTCTAGGGCTCAGGAAACATGGCAAGAAGTAAAATGTGGGAGTTACGTACTTGTAGATGGTATTAAAGCAGCAAGTAAGAGCCGGGCTCGGGGGCTCAGCCTGTCATCCCACGCCTTTGGGAGGCTGAGGTGAGTGCATTGCCTGAGCTTGCTGGTTCGAGACCCGCCTGGGCAGTGAGACCTCATCTCTACAATAAATCAAAAAAATCAGCCGGTTGTGGTAGTGCACACCTGTAACTGAGGTGGAAGGATCGCCAGAGCCCAGCAGGTCGAGGCTGCGGTGGCCGGGAGCGGGCACTGCACTCCAATCTGGGCGACAGAGTGAGACTCCAACTCCAAAAAAAATGAGGTAAATAAGATTGCTGGAGAAAAAACCCAGTACCAGCCCGTGGGGATTTTCCAACTTTCAAAGAGAAGTCTGCAAAGAATCCTGAGTAGGAGTAGCAAAGGATAGAGGAGTAAAACCAGACTGTGTGTCCTGGAAGCCCAGAAAAGAGAAAAAGCAGAAGCCACACCAGAGCAGATTTAAGAACGGTGGTCACCCTAGAAATGACAAAGTAGATGGATGCGGAACTGTAAAGCGCTTCCATCCATCTAAGCTATATTTTGGTTTAGTTTTGTATATCAGCTAACACTCACGTCTGTATAGATGTTTAATAATTGAATATCTTTTGCAAACTTGGTCTTTAACTGAAACATTTACTTCTCTTTTGATTTGTGAAAAGACAGAATCACAACAGATTTAAAGATCTTAGCTGGCTTTAATTTGTGGTTCTAGAATTGGGCGACACTTTATTCCATAAAATAGAATACGTGTTCTGATGAGCTGAGCAGGGAGGTTTGTTTTATCGACAGAAGAGGACTGAGGAAAGCGGAAGCAAAGAACAGAAGTGGATTGGTCATTTCATTTGTCTTGTAGGGCAGGAACTGACAAAGAGTAATAGAAAAACAACTTTGTTGGTTGGCATCAGGTAACTTCTGGGGGTTCGGGTTAAGTCAGAGAGGGCTGTACTGTCATGCCCCCGAAACTGCCCTGCTTGGGAAACGAGGCTGATACCCGTCTCTGACTTCCTGGGAGGTTAAATAGCGACTTAGTTGCCGTTTGGTGACTGGAACTTGAGTGAGTGACTTGTTTTGGTCTGGTCTGTTGGGCTTAATGCAGGACCTTCACCCCAACGATGGCCTCCTATAATTTTTATTTAACAGACTGAGTGCTGGAATAGGCTGTTTGAAACGTCAAATTAGAATAGGTGCCAACTTAGGCACCCAGAAATGGAGAGAACAAATGCATTAAGTTCATTCATGCAGCAAAGGGAGGATATTGAAGTCTTAAAACCACTTTGTTTTTTGAGAGACAGTTGGGGGAACAGCATAGGAAGGAGAAAGGGAGGCAGAGAAAAGCTTAGAGCAAGCCGGGCTCGGTGGCTCAGCCTGTAATCCTGCACCTTTGGGAGGCTGAGGTGAGTGGATGGCCTGAGCCCGTGGGTTCGAGACCCGCCTGGGCAGCGAGACCGCATCTCTACAATAAATCAAAAAATCAGCCGGGCGTGGTAGCGTGGGCCTGTAATTCCGGCTACTCGGAAGGCTGAGGCGGAAGGCTCGCCGGAGCCCGGCAGGTTGAGGCTGCGGTGGCCGGGAGCGGCCCCTTCATTCCAATCTGGGTGACAGAGTGAGACTCCAACTCAAGAAAAAAACAAAAAAAAGAAAAGTTTAGCGCCAATACTGGCTTACTTTACTTTTCAGCAGTACAAACTGGAGGTTGCCTCTAAATAAACACTTCCCTGAGGGTCTACTCTGTCCAGACCAGGTACTGCGACAATGGCGAGATCAAGGAGGAGTACATACTTTACTGATTTGCATCAGAGCCAATGAAATTAGCTAGATGGAAATTCTCATTCTGCATCATTATCTGGTTTCTGCAGATCGAGCCAAATGCTTCACCACTCTGGCTGGTTTCCACTGCGTGCTAGATAGAAATCAGTGTGTGGGCTTAGAGAGTAGATCCTAGCTTTTGCACTGGGGACATCTTGCAGATTGCCAGTCAGCAACTCAGCCTCACTTTTTTACGACACAGCGAAAAAAAATCACTTTCATAGTCAGTAGTAGAGCGTTGGAACTAATTATCTCATTGTAATGATATTTGACTTATAATGGAATTTTGGACATGGAGGAACTTACTTATGACAAAAGAATCAAAATTTTTATCTTATGTTTTTCTAACAAATGGTGAAGATTGACACGTGTTGTCGAATAGCAATTTGTGTGCCGTCTTCTACCTGGTGTTTTTCTATCGAGCAAACAGTGCAGTCTCGTTTTCTTCCTTTCACAGTAGTAATATGTAATTTATTGTCCAGGTTGTATACCACTGTGAAAGGACTTTCCACATTCTCTTTCTGCCTAACGCCAGCTGATATTTTAAAAACATGTGTCTCAGTACATATTCCATCTCTTTATTTGCTTTTTCGTGCCATTTGAATGGAAAACTTCCAGGAAAAATTTGCACCGGCATAAGTTTGTCCTATGTAATCACCAGCAATCTCTTTGTCCCCTGAGAGGGGACAGCTGAGTGGTTTGCTAAATTTACAATGATCCCTCAGAAGGCATATCCTGAGAGGATATCCAAGTACAAAGGGCTAGAGAAGGAGGGATGAAAAGAGCTTAGGGCAGAGATGATCAAATTGTCTTGGTGTATTTTGTGCACACACAGCACCCCTAAGCCAAAAGAAGTACCCAATAATTCCATTTATTAAGCAGATGTATGCACACAGCCAAGTGTTTATGTCTTAACAACTTAGTATGTATTAAAGACAGCACAACTTCTCAAACTTCAGAAGCAGATTGGATACCACCAACCTCAGGTCCTGCTCCACATTGATTTCTCACATAATACTTGGTTTTTAATCAAAATAACTGCCCCAAACTCAGCTTTGCAAAGATATAATGTTATCTGAAGGAATTCAGTAGTGGAACTGTGAACTCTTTTCAGCTGGTAATTTTCATGGTGTTCAACACATGTCATTGAGTTTCCCTAAAGTTTTAAAATGTTCCACAGCGCCCCTGTGAGTTTGAGGCAGCTCTCTGGGGTCCCTCATTGTAGAGTTTGCAGACTGTGAATTTAGAGCCTACAGTGATCGATTTTTTTGTTTTCTGTTTAGTTATTTACTTTTTTGTGCCTCTACATTAAAAGCTACCTGATGTGCATCATCATTAGGGAAGCGTAGTTTATTTGAGGATTTTTTGTTATTAAAAACTATGAAAGTTAAGCCTGTGTAATGTAAAAAGTTTAGAAATACAGCACAACACAGAGAAGGAAATGAGTCATCCCTAATTTCACTATCTGCCAATAACCACAGCTAACATGCTGTTTTTCATCGGTCTTGTTATTTTGTATGAAGATTTATCATATTTGGAATAATAACTGTGACTGCCCTGATTTTATTGGATGGTAATAATCTGCAGTTTAGTGTGAATTTTGTACCCTGGGGTTGTGACTTGTCTGTAATGACTTTGGGATAAGTAAGGTAGTTACAGCTGCTTTCTTTTTAATTGACCACTTTCATCAGTTGCATGTGTGATCGAAGGACTAAAGACCCCATCATTCATGAAGGAGAAACTGCCTGCTGGTGTGTTTCTAGCCTAGCAGATACAAGGTGTGTTATTTACACAGTAGTTCTTCATCATAGCGGCACAAACACCAAGAGATTTTATTTTAGTAAAGGAACTTTCTTTGAAGTGCTAGTCTAACGTGTTTTTAAAAAGATAACATAGCAAGGCAAGTGTTTTACTTTCCCTAGTAGATGGATGCACTTTCTAAAAGTAGTAATGTATCTTGGCCCTACTATAATGTAGCAATGCTGAAAGATTATTTATCTAAAGATTCAGTAGTAAACCGTTCGTGTTATTCTGACACCACATGGAAAACTTTTATAATTCCATTTCATTTCTAATTTGTTTTATTTTCTCTGCCTTTATAAGTACTAAAAACATGAAGTTCTTTACATGAAAACAAGATTTTTGTTCGAGTTTATTTACTAGAACTGTTCTTATTTCTAATCTTTGAGCCACAGTCTCACTCTGTCACCCAAGCTGAAGTGCAGTGGCATGATCATGGCTACCACAGCCTCAACCTGCTAGACTCAGGCAGTCCTTCCACTTCAGCCTTCCGAGTAGCTGAGACTAACTACAAGTGCATGCTATCACGCCTAGCTAATTTTATTTTATTTTATTTATTGTAGAGATGAGGTCTTGCCATGTTGGCCATTCTGGTCTCAAACAATACTCTTACCTCTGCTGCCCAAAATTACAGGTGTGAGCCTCCGCGCCAGGCCTGAGATGTTTTTTGCATTGACCTTCTGTCACACTACAGAAGTAGAGCTGTAATTATCAAAAAGTAGAATAATAACTTCAGAAAAGAAAAAATAGCCTGATTAACTCTACAAGTAGAAATATTTACTTATAGTCTCTACAAGTAGAAATATTTACTTATAGTCTCATATATTCATTTCCCCCTCCCTCCCTCTGTCTTCCTTCTCCTTCTTTCTCCCTTGTGTCTAACCAGAACAAACAATGGCAGTTCTTTCTTAGCATAACCTGGATATTGAAGAGTATTTTGTTCTTAAAATCCTTGGTAGAGAGTCCCACGGAGAAAAAGTAGAAGCAAATTTTAAAAACATAAGCACAAGCCGAGCGCGGTGGCTCACGCCTATAATCCCAGCACTTTGGGAGACCGAAGTAAGAGGATTGTCTGAGTTCATGGACTCAAGACTAGTCTGGGCAACTTGGTGAGACCTCATCTCTACAATAAAAATCGAAAAATTATCCAGGCATGGTGGCGCACGCCTGTAGTTCCAGCTATTTAAAAGGTTGAGACTGAAGGATCACCTAAACCTGGCAGTTCAAGGCAGCGGTGGCCGTGAGCTTTCCACTGCACTCAAGCCTGGGTGACAGGGTGAGAACTCCAACTCAAACAAAACAAAACAAAAAAACATAAGCACCAACCTTAGAGAGTTTCCAGTGGCCAAACTGGAACAATTTGAGCAATAAAATAAATGCTGAGAGTGTCTTATTAAAAACCAAAGAATAAGAGAAATATCCATGAGTCCACACTGATATAAACTAGCAGTTAAATAAATAAATAGGGAAGAAGGGGCAAATCTTTCTACAGAAGAAGTACAGATAATAGATGTAGAAGGAATGGAGGATCTAGAACATTCCATGAGAGCACACAGGAATAATTGCTGCAGGTGCGATTCATAGGTGGATACTAAAGTCGGTGAGCAACACTTCAAGAAGCAGGACATTTGCATAACTTCAGACTATCTTCCCCAATAAATTGATAATTTCTGTGGTGGTTTTCATAAATGTCCAGAAATTCTCCTTCCAGAAAGTGAAGCTTAGTTCCTATCTCCTTGTCTGAGGCTAAACTTAGTGACTCACAACCAATGATGGAGTATGGAAGGGGGAAAATGGTAACTTTACAGCAGAGAAGCCTGGCAGATTCCATGTGAGCCAGGTGATCCGGATCTGCATCACCAGTAATAGTCATGTTGATATCATATATTCCCAGGTAAGGATGCTGTGAGCAGGGGGCATTCTTTCTAAAAATCTGTAATGTCAGTCTAATTTCGGGAAAACATCAGAAAACCCCAAACTGAGGAACATTCTTCAAAATATCTGACTAGCACTCTTTAAAAGTATCAAGGAGAAGCTGAGAAACAGTCACAGATTAAAAAAGAGATTAAGGAGACATGGCAACTGAATACAGCGCAGTTTCCTGGATTGGATCCTGGAACAGATAAAGACTAAGTGGGAAAAAATGATGAAGTCTGAATAAACTGCCGTTTAGTTAATTGTGTTGTCCTGTGACAGGTAAAATATAAATATGAGAGCAAGCCGGGTGAAGGCCGCACAGGTTGAGCATTGCACTTCCCAAAATCTGAAATGCTCCAGAACCTGACACTCAAAAGAAATGATCACTTCAGATTTCAGATTTTTAAATTTAGGAACACACATACACACACACACACACACAATCTCAAATCTGAAACACTTCTGGTCCTAAACATTTTAGATAGGGATACTAAACCTGTTTGGAATCTCTGTAGAAACTTTGTAACTTGTCTGTCAATCTAAAATTATTTCCAAATAAAAAGTTAAAGAAAAAAATAGTCTATTTGTTAAAGTGTCTTCAGCACAAATGAGTTGAGAGAAATCACCCTTTCCCAAGTCTTTGGGCTGTCTCCTCCTAAAATAAGAATGAGCTCTTGATCAGAAAACTGGCCTCTCCCAGAGCAGGGGAGTGAATTTTAGAGGCCTCTGTCCCCTGATTAGAAATGAAGATGTATCCTTGCCTATGCTGTGCAGGTCAGTTCAACCTGATGTGTGCCTTCTGTGATTTGGTAGTGTGCTTAACGTTTAGATTTCAAAAAAGTATTCTTTTAACAATGGGGCAGAGTAGAGCACCTGTGATTCTGCCGTCTCTGTTCTGAAACCTTCATTCCAGACATTACCCCTGAGCTACTCGTTTTAACATCTTCAGAAGCACTAGATCCAGTTTCATTTGACAGTCTCTTAACCACAGATTATTGGTGATTCAAATAGTATAAAAATGTGGAGGCTGGGTGCAGTGACTCATGCCTGTAAGCCCAGTATTTTGGGATGCTGAGGCGGGAGGATTGCTTGAGCCCAGGAGTTTGAAACCAGCCTAGGCAGCGTAGTGAGGCCTCATCTCTACAAAATAAAAAAATTAGCTGGGAGTGGTGGCACAGGCCTGTAGTCCCAGCTACTCAGGAGACTGAGACAGACGGATTGGCTGAGCCCAGGAGGCTGAGGTTGTGGTGCCCCTGCACTCCAGCCGGGGCAACAGAGTGAGACTCTGACTCAAAAAAATGAAAGTGTGGTGTTCAATAAGATGGGCACATGAAACCAGTTTTTTAAAATATAAAGTATACATACCGTGTTGTTCCTTATTTTTTCAAAAACAGTAAAACCATACTAATTCAATGTAATTATGAGTACAGATGTGAAATCCTGATTTACAAATATTTTATTTTTACTTTCAACCCCTTATTAACTCAAACTAGGATAACAGAATTGATTATAAAAGGTCTAACAGAGTCCTGTCTTAGTAAATTGTAATTGGCTAAGGATGATTATTGTCATAGTAACAAGCTAGAATTTGGATACTAAAATTAAACTTTTCTCCTCTATGCCAGTCATTCTTTTGATCCGACTGTTAGTGGAAACTGTATTTCGTTTGTGCACATATGGGAGATACTATTTTTATCAGTTAAATATATTTTATCACCTAGCCAAATGAGTCTTGTGGTGTGTCTGTCTTGGGAATATAACTGGTGTGATCAATGAAAACTGATGTACTATACTTGATTCTGAAAATACATTTAGGTTAGTAGTAGCAGGTGCATGCTTTCTGGAAAGCTCTGTTTCCCAGAATTTAAATGCATGACCAAACAGATATATAGATAGTTAATAATACTTGCTTAATTGCTGTAGTCAGATTGAGCAACACATAATTTATAGCAATTCTGAAACTGAGAACACAAGAATGATAAGTTATATGATAAAGACCATAATTGTTAGTCAGTAGAAGTACAGACTGCACATTGTTGACTGGCAGTCCATTCTTGTAAAATTCATACGACATTATTTTCGTGACAGTTGTTTACAAAGAGTACCTTCCTGTGTCATCATGGTTTTTTTAGTAAATTTATTTGTAAAGTTGTGGGGTTTTTTTAATAAGCAATGTTTCTTGCTAAAAGAAATCAAAGGAGATACAAATAAATAGAAAGACATTTTGTGCTTGGGGGTTGGAAGATTTAATATTGTTAATATCCATACTACCAAAATTGATCTACAAATTCATACACTATTAAAATTCTCATGGTATTTTTTTTAGAAATAGAAACACTATCCTAAAATATATATAGAATCTCAAGGAAACCCAGAATAGCCAAAAGAATCTTGAGAAGAAACACATTTGGAGACCTCACGCTTCCTGATTTGACCACATACTTCCAAGCAGCAGTAACGAAGATGGCATACTTAATTACTGGTATAAAGGTAGCTATATAGACCAATGCAGCAGGAAGAACCCAGAAATAAATCCTTGTATATATGGCCAAATGATTTTCCACAAGGTGCCACGACTCCACAGTGGAGGACAGTCTCTTTAATGTTGTTGGTGAGAGAAGAGTTAGAAGCTGATTAGGCAGAGAGGGAGGGTCTCGAGGAGACTTAACATTTGTGAAAACGTCCCCTGCACCACCCCCATTATTCGTTAGCTTAAAATGTGGTTCATGTGATTAAAAACTTCCTGTCAATCTAGGATATGCTGTTAAAAGGGATTTTTTGTTGCTTAAGCGTAGGCACAATAGCTTAACTAAATGTCCTAACTTGACCATAGCTTATTATAATATTGTTAACATAACATTACCATTGAGGTTTTACCCCTCTGGGTGGACTTTTTGGCGATACTTATGGGTAATATTTAAGATGGAGTAACTTTGGTCAAGGAACCACATGATAAAAATCGAGGCTCAAAAATTAGAGGACAGGTGAGATGTAAATGAGAAAAATGCCTGCCCCCTCCAAAAAAAACCCCTCCTAACACCGGGGGTTACCCATTTCGGGTCCCCTCTCTTCTCTGGAGAACTTCGTTACTTAATAAACTCCTTCTTTCACTCTTCCTTTTGGTGTCTGCGTTCCTTAATCTTCTTGGTCGTGGGCTTAAGCTGACAGAAGAGTTCAAAATTCCTGCAACACTGGGAAAACAGTATCCACAGGCAAAAGAATGATACAGGACCCTTAGCCTTACACCATTTACAGAAATTAACTCAAACATGGATTAAAGACCTAAACATGAAATCTAAAACTACTACTAAACTCCTAGAAGAAAACAGGGGAAATCCTTAGGACATTGGATTTGGAATGATTTCTTGGATATGACACCAAAATCACAAGCAGCAAAATAAAAACCAGGCAAAGGAGACTACACCAAACTTAAAAACTTCTGCACATCAAAGGAAGTAATCAATAGAGTGAAAAGGGGGCCTACAAAATGGGAGAAAATAATTGCCATTCACGTATCTGTTAAGGGATTGATATCCAGAATACATAAGGAACTTCTGTAACTCAACAACAAAACCAGTAACCCAATTTTAAAAATGGGCAAAGGACTTAAGTAAACATTTCTGTGAAGAAGGTATACAACTAATGAGCACATGGAAAGATACTCAGTATTACCAATCATTAGGGAAATACAGGTCAAAAGCACAATGAAATATTACCTAGCACATATCAGAATGGCCACTATCAAAAGAACAGAAAATAACAAGTATTGGTGAGGGTACAGAGAAGTTGGAACCTTTGCGTACTGTTGGTAAGACTGTAAAATGGTGTCCCCATTATGGGAGACAGCTTGGAGGTTCCTCCAAAAATTAAACATAGAATTACCATATGGTCCAGTGATCCCACTTCTGGGTACATAGCCAAAAGAACTTTAAGCAGGATCTCGAAAAGTTATTTTTATCACCACACTCATAGCAGCATTATCCACGTTACCTAAGAGGTGGAAGCAACCCAAATGTCCGCCAGCAAATGAATGGTTAAAGAAAATGTGATATATAAATTACAGCAGGATATGAGTGCACCTTAAAACACAAAGGAGCTCCTGTCACATACTACATGAATGAACCTCAGGGACAGCATGCTAAGCAAAATAAGCCAGTCATAAAAGGTCAAACACTGTTTGCTCCTATTCATGTGAAGTATCTAACGTAGTCAGAATCATCGAAACAAAAAGTAGTAAGGTGGTTACCAAGCTGTGGGTGAAGGGAGGGGGAGAGGAAATTAGTGTTTAGTGCGTGTAGCCTCCGTGTGGCAAGATGGAAGTTTCGAGAGATTTGTTGCAGAGCCATGTGAATATATTTAACATTGCTGAACTGTACACTTAAAAATGGTTAACATGGTAAACTTTGTTTTTTTTTACCACAGTTTTTAAGAGCAATGTTTTATTGTCTGATTTTATATTCAGTTATCACTCTTACTGTCTGCTGTGTGTCGGGCACTTTCACTATTATTCTTCCAGTGACCCGGGAAATTGGGATCTTTCCCCGTTTTAGAAATTAGATCATGGAGACTCTGAAAGGCCTAGAAACACATTCCAGTTAGACTGTACATATGGTGTAACACACATGTGGTTACCTAACAAAATGAGCTGCCCAGTGCTTGGGTATAATGTATCGAAAACAGAAGGAAGTGGGTCCCTAGGAAGCAAGTCAAGGGAGCCGAGACTAGAATCATGAATTGAGGATAAATTGAGCAAGTTTGCTAAGTGGAGCATCACCTTTTTGGGCAATTTAGTTTTAGAATCACTGAATGTATTGAATTTGTTGAAAGCACAAGTAGTACAATGAAATGCAGTACTCATTAAGGAAAAGAATACAATTCGAAAGTTTTTATGAACACATCACTGCCTAATCTGTGAATTGGAAGCATCTTTAAAAAATTTGCTTTCCTTCATAATCCTAGGTGGTAGTGAATATGTGAACATTTCAAATAATGCTAATGAAGTGAAACGATTGCAATCTGCCATATTGTGTGGAAAAGTTGTTCTCTGTGAAAGATGAGGACAGAATTAAAATATTGCCATGACTGGCATTTGATTTCAAAACTGCAAAGATAAGCTTAGGTTCCTATTTATGAAAACCATTCTCCCGGCCCAGTGAAATATCTTTTAAAAGGCTCTATGGTTGGTTACCATGGTTACTTGTTAGCTTTGATAGGGTATCCATATTCAATCATCTGAGGTGAAGAAACCAACAAACCCACCAACTCAAGTCAGAAGTGACTTCATCTCTCAATTTGTACTTGTTTGGAGATTGAAGAGGCAAATAGCCTAAAGATTCGATTTTTGGTTAATTATCACTGCTTGAAAAGCAAAATATCTAGAATGCCCATTGCCTGAATCTGATGCTAGTGTTTGTGTTATGTGTATAACTTTTCCCTTTAACTAGTAAAGGAATGGTCTTAGGTTTTGGCATGGAAATCCGGGTGGTTAGACCTTTCTGAAAGTTGATGAAACCCAAACAGTATACTCAATTTCTGAAAGCCATAGAGACACGGACAATATTGAAATCTTGGTCCCCGTGTAACATATTTGCATTTGGCCCAGAGCGTCTGGTTTCTGCTTAGCTTCTTTTAATTGCTGTATATTGACAACCGTTTTCACAACGATTTATAAAATGTCAGATGAATGAACACGTGTACAAGGGAGTGCATACCATATTGTTAAGCTTGATTAGACACTTCAGATGACAAAGAGCTCTGCCTGACACATTAGTGAGGTGTTTTTGGCATTTCCTAATGTGTCTATCACATAGTGGAAGCAAAAAGCTTTTCAAATGATTTAAATATTTTCCTCAATTCTCTTTTAAAACAGGTGACAAAAGAACTAAAACAGTATGACAACAAAATTATAGAATGCAAATTTGAGAACAACAGCTGGGTCTTCATGAGACAGAGAACAGACAAAAGTTTTCCTAATGCTTACAACACTGCCATGGGTGAGTATGACAGCCTACCCGTGTTCATTGCATGAACAACAAGAGAGTTAAGGTGTTAGAACCAAGCAGTGTTTGTTGTTGTTGTTGTTTTGCTTGATGGGGCATAGCGTCGTTTGGTCCTCATCCTGTCTGAGGACCCTGGCTCCAGTCAGCCTGTCGGTCTCCTCTCCACACTGGGATCCTTGTGCCCGTGTGCCCAAAAGACAAGTGTAAAGGGCAGGATGCGGGGCTGTCTACAAGTTGAATTTATTGAACAACAACAACAAAAGCCATGATAATTTCAGATCTATTCAAAACTATAAAAACCATTGTTTGCCAGATGGTAAAAGATAAAATTAGCAGGGGAAAATGCAATTTCCAGCTCCCAAAATAGCTTTATAAACAATGGAGAAGAAAGTAAATGAAAACCATTTAAAAAACAAAATCTGGTATGCCATCCTTCCGAGGTTTCTTTGGGTACAACATGAATGCTTTGAGAATTCAGAATAGCAAGTTTTTCTCGTGGAGAACGGCACCAGTTGAATTGAAGTTTATGAGGCATGCTACTACTAGTAGCAGTTGTTGCTCTAGATTACGTTTTTAGTGGTGTTGGAAAAAGAAAAAAACAAGATTAAGGTCAATGGAATTGTGTGCTTTTAGAATGCTTAGTCGATGATCATGATGATGCTGGTATGATAGGCTTATGAGAAGACGTGGAAATGGCCAGTTTTGGTTTTGCCATTTAAAAATTGCTGGTGTGCATTGATTTAGGGTTCTTTAGACTGCCATTCACATTCAGATAAGGTGAGCTGATCTCAAAAAGCAGGGATGATTAGGCCAGGGTCTTTTCTTTCAAAACCAAATAGGTAAATACAATGAAAAGGACTGGCACTAAATTTGGATCACTTAAGAGAAGATCAAATAATAAGGCCTGCCAGTTACACTGAAACCACCTATTCCATAGGAATGGTAACCGTGTTGTTTTACATTCCACAAAGTGACCTTCTCTCTGAGAGAAAGATTGAAGGACTGTTAGTGCACATTTTCTGTAAAAGTGTTAGTTGAATACAGACTATACTGCAGTGCACTGTGCTAGGTTAAAATCCCAGAAAAACTGGTTTGGAGGGAAAGAAAACCATAGTGAGACTTGCTTATAACCCAAATACTGAAAGTTTTGGTTTAAAATTAATAGTACAGTCAAGAGTTCCACTAGCAAAGTACTTACTTGGGGCATGGGAGCAGGAGGGGCTTAGTTGAATCTGAAGCACATCACCCAAGTCGGCTAGTTGGAAGCGCTTAGCATGTTGGGCTGAAAACCTTTCTCGTAAGCGTGTGGTGAGTCGGCTGCCTTAATTAACCCTCACGTGAGACACGTGTCTCTTTGTCCACAGCTGTGTGCAATAGCATCTCAAACCCTGTCACCAAGGAGATGCTGTTTGAGTTCATCGACAGATGTGCGGCAGCTTCTCAGGGACAGAAGCGAAAGCAGCACCTGGACCCTGACACGGAGCTCATGCCTCCACCACCTCCCAAAAGACCACGCCCTTCCACCTAAGTACTGCCTCTGCCTTCAGGGTTCAGGGGAAGCTGAATGAGGAGAAACGCTGTTGCCCCATTTTGGTAGCCAGAGAAATTCAAAAACGAGTGTGGCTTGATGTTGGTACACATTTGGATTTTTTTAAAAAAGGAAGGTATTGTAGCCAGCCTGTAAATATCTGATGCATAGTTTCCTCAGTGCTGCAATACATCATGGACTTAAACATTTTATTTATATCTGATAAACTCAGCCTTACCTTGTGGAATCTGAAGATTGACATATCCAAAGGTTTAAACAAGATTGAAATCAATGAAAAAGAGGCCTTGTTTATATATGGGTAACTTTCTCATTTAATTTATAAAGTTAGCGATCTGGAACTGTGAGTGTGTAAAACACTGTATTTTTTAGAAGTTGTGTTTCAGCTATAGCAAATTTTTCTTTTTAAAAAATGTACGCAATGGCATTAAACATTCTTGCTATCATTTATCATGGATTTCCTACATTTCTGAGATCCCTGTATTCAAAAACAAGTGACAAAGTTGCTAAGTATTACTGGGTTAAACAACTTGGTCTGGTTTCTATCGTTTTAGGAAGTTTTTTTGGAAATGTAAAAGTAAAAAAGTAAAGCTCCATTTTTGTGAATTGCATCGTTTCTAAGGGAAATATTTTGAGTATTTTCATCTGTTTCTGTTGTTTAGACTATAATATCAGATATCCAGTGTGTCCCTTCTGACAGTGGTTTGCAGTTACTTTGTGGAACTCGGATATACACCACCACGTCCTTAAAAGTTGTTCTCCTGGGAGAGTTTTCTTTTTAAAAAATGCCAGGGCTCCTCCTGCTTTACCTCAGTGGTATCAGCACATTGTAAATGACGCTAAAACACACAACTCACTGTGATCCATGGGAGTGATATCGAATACAAACCATGTTGTGTTAGTTCCCTCAAACAAAACGGCGAAGAAATGTCAGCTGACTCCTTTGATTAGAAGGTCTTGTCAAGGATTAGAATGCTGTCACTAGAAAATTCTCTCCCACTGCTAGATAAATGCAGAGGCAAAGCATAGATATTTGTAGAAACTAAATATCAAGGGAATCAAGACATTTATTTTCAAAGCCAGAATTCTATCTGTAATCTGTTCTGGGGATGTTATTTCTGTTACACATCTGAATTTTAAAATGTTTACTGATAGATAATGGACTTAAAGGGCAGCTAATAGGCCACCTGCCATTGTTGAGAAACTGTGTTCTGATTGGTTTGTGAAGGAACTCTGAGAATTAGCTGATTGGAGGCTAATGTATTTATTTTTAGAGGTACAAGTTTTAAATATATGTATTTAAAACAAATTTTCATGATCTGAATTTTATATGTGTATATGCATATATGTGTAAGTATATGCAACAGTGTATATTCTTCTACGGATATTCTTCAGACATGAAAATCCAAATGAGTTACCTGGTAGACTCTCTGACAGGATTTCTAGATGACATAGCACACAGATTAACCAAAAATGTGTTTATATTCACTTGAGTGTTAATGTTTTTAAACAAAGTTTTCTCCTGCAGTGCTTTTCTATATGAGATACTAAGAGTCATGCTTGGGCTTTTTTCTTTGTTGTTCCCAAGTTATGTAATATATAGTGAATTTATTCAAAACGCCATTTTAACGTGTGTTTTTTTTTTTTTTTTCCTTGAGTGCTTTTGTGCGTTTGGGCACAAAAGGGATTAAAACACCTGACTGTCACAGTGAGTGCTGAAAGAGGGAAATTTTCGAGGTCCCATAGTGTCTCTCACAAATGGATCTAGAAATGCCTGTGCAACTCCAGAGAGCCTGAGGCCTGCTTCCCAAGATGAGCCACTGCCCACGGTGTGTCGCTTGCCTCCCAGTCTGCCTCCTGGCAGATCCCTTCTGCAGATAAAAAAGCAAGCTATTGCCAGCGATCTTTAATGGAGTTAAATGTTTATGGTAATTGTAACCTTTTAAATGAGTTATGTGAAAAGAGCATCTCATTTTTAATACACCCAGATATTTCTCCTTGTCTTTGTGCATTTTAGCAGGACTTAATTTTCTCAGTTTCTCCCTTCCTTCCAGTTATGGTGAAGTCTGATAGTTGGCCTTGGAAGTACAGCCTGTGTAGCCCCTGCACACGCTGCCATCCGCAGTGTCACGAAATGTCAGTTAGAAGGTCGGGGGTATCTAGAGGCAGAATTGTGGACATCGTGAAGGAAATGCTTTCCTTCCTCAGCTCACTTCACAAGAACTATTTTCTGAGACAGAAGTTTTGTAGGCAAGAATAAGAAAAACTTTGCTTTCTTGGGTTGTCACATGTAAAAGCTTTTGCTAGGAAAGGGTGTGGATGACTCTACTGCCTGGATAGTGACATTTGCTTTCCGTGAAATGCTCAGAAAATGTCAGGACATTCCTTCTCTAATTGTGTGTCCGTGCATATTGTAATAAAACTACTGATTTAAAATAACAAGTGTATCTCCTTTGTTTTACTGGTGATGCTCTTTTGTCCCTTCTGTTGCTGTCCCCAGGTCCTGCTGCTGTCAGCCACACCCTCTGTAAGCTATCGGGCTTTGTAGAGATTAGCATAAAGACTTGGAAATCTCTGCTGAGAAACGAGAAATGTCGTTGACCTGGGGAGTGTGCTTTGCACCTCTTACTTTTGAAGTACAGAGAAACGGGGGTGAGCACATCTTCATATGGTGTTCCTAATACTTCGGTTCATCTGTCTCATCTTAGCAAGCTATGAAAGACATTCTGTTACATTGGTTTTAATGCATTCACATTTTTTAGATTGCTCAGCAATAAATCTTCTGAAATGATGAAGTAGTGAACTACCAGGTTTTTTGGTTGACTACATTTTTTTATAGTATGGAATGTGCCATTGTTAAATGCTTACACGATACCACGCTTTTGAACACTGCAAATCGTTCTTCCTGGCCAAAAAAAAAACCTTGAAAATCAAGAACCAAATACTCCCAGGCAGAGAGAACTCATGTGGAAAAAACTCTGGGCGAGACCCAGAAGCAAGGCCAGGCTCTGCTTCTCATGGGCTCTGCGTCCTCGGGCGAGATTGGGCCAGTTGATTAACAGGAGCCTTCCAGGTAACTGTGACCCTTGTGTAAAAAGCCATTACTTTGGAAATCTCCTGTATTCCCAGTAGTAGGATTCACATTATTGAATCTTCACCAAGGCTGTCCCAAACACAGCTGCTTTCTGCCAGTGGGCACTGTTGCTAGCCCCCACTTTTTGGGTGAGGAACTGAAGACTGAGCTGTGAGCGGAGACCCAAACATAGGACTTTCCAGGCCAGTACCTAGCTTTTGGCCAGTGTTCGCCAACAGGCTTCATCGTCGTCCTTGCGTGGGGGATGCTCCCAGGCCAGGGGTCCCAGACTGCGTAAATCATTTTGCTGGCACCAACAGAGTAGTGGGCTTCCAGCCTCCAATATAAAGAGGTGAAATTGGGAGCAAGGAAATGAAAACATTTTAAAGACTTTATTGTGTGTGTGTGTGTGTGTGTGTGTGTGTGTGAGTCAGTTTCTCACATCTCACTCTTGTTGCCCAGGCTGGTGTGCAGTGACACGATCACAGTAACCTCGACCTCCTGGGCTCCTGCAGTCCTTCTTCCTCAGTCTCCCGAGTAGCTGGGCCTCCAGACGTGCGCCCCCACGCCTGATTTTTTTACTTTTTGTAGAGACAGGGCCTCCCTGTATTCCCCAGGCTGTTGTCAAACTCATGGGCTAAAGCATTCTTCCCAAAGTGCTGGGATTACAGGCTTGAGCTACAGTGCCTGTCCTGTTTAGCAATATTTAAATGTGAGTGACTGTGCAACCCTGAAGGAGGAGCTGAATATTCTCATTAAGATGCTAAATCCCAAAGATGTAATCAGGAAGAAGTGAGTGATTAAGTCATACACTGGGCCAACATTTTCCTAGTTGTCGCATAATCAGTTGTCTACTCTGACACTTTTCCAGATCACTGTCAGTCTTGACTAATGCAGATGTACCCCTCCCCTCACCTGACTGATATCAGGTGGCCACCGTGTGTGATAAGAAAGGTGGTGGTGGAGGGACTCAAAGTCAGTGTTCTAGAGTTCACATTTCAAAAGCACTGCCTGGATCTGGGGTTGCAACTATTTTGCTATGTGAGGGCACTGAAAAAAATTATGTTGCCATTGTTTAATAAAATCAAGGAACTCATAACACTTGAGAAAGGAGGACGTATTTTATGTGATTGTTTGTTTTGAGTCGGGGTCTCATGCTGTCACCCAGGTTGGAGTGGAGTGGCATGATCATGGCTCATCACTGCCTCGGCCTCCTGGGCTCAGGTGATCCTTCCACCTCGGCCTCCTGAGTAGCTGGGACTGCAGGGGCATCATCATACCTGGCTAATTTTTTTTTTTTATTTTTTGTAGAGACAAGCTCTCACTATGTTGCCAGGCTGGTCTCAAACTCCTGGTCTCAAGCAGTCCTCTTACCTTGGCCTCCCTGAGTGCTGGTATTACAGGCGTGAGCCACCACGCCTGGCCAGTAGGACATATTTTGGAAGATAGAACAGGCCTTTACATAGAACACATTTTGTTTTATGAAAGGTTCACTATTGTCCTTTGCATCTATATTTTATCCCAAACTGGTAAAAACTTTTTTCATGGTCAGGTGTTGGGAATCACTGCATAGGAGAAATTCCAATCAGGGGCCTGGGTGACCCCCAAAGAAGCAGCAGCTGTTGGTTTCATAACTGAAGGTCATTTTCATAACCAGAGTTGAACCTGGGAAATTACTTCACTATGGTTGACTATTAGGGTTGGTTGTATTGTGCCCTTGGGATCTAGCATATACAGGTGAAAAATGCAGTTATCTGAATGTTTAAAAAAAAATCCAAGTAGAGTGAAACTCAGCTGCTTGAGGTACAGAAATAATCACAGCCAAAATACCACACAGAAAATCAGAATTCATCTCTGGCAACAAATCAGACCACCGAAAAGTCACCAATTTCCAGAACTTTGAACTTGGCCAACCTGCTCCTGGGATTCTCCCCTGTTGAGAGCCCCCTGTCACATGACAGACGCAGCCCGCTGAAACAGGCCTCGGCCTGGGTGGCCAGTTTGGGTCTCGGGCCTGTCTTGGGACCCCCTGATACGACTCTTTGGTAGCCCCTGAGCTCCATGCTCTCTCAGCCCAGGAACGTATGCCCGTGGCTCTGCTGCGGCTTCTGCCAGAAGCACTCCAGCATCCCTTGATCTCAAGCTCAAGGATGCCTTCCTCTCACAGCCTCTAGATCTAGACACAGCGCTGCAGTCGCCCCCTCTGGTGTCCCCTCGAGACACAGCAGAGGGACTTTGTCATGCCATAGCCCATGGCGCAGAGCGTGGCAATGGCAGGCACTTGGTAGTCACCAGGGCAGTGGGTACGAACACCCTTTGGTGCTGTTCCCTGAGCCTGGTCACGTATAGATGCATCTTCTTGCCCCTCTGGCCTTCTCAGCGTAGTAGAAGGACAGATCCCATCTTGTTTCCTAAGAATCCTCCAGGGGCCATCCATCTCTGATGCAACTGGTATTTACTCTTGGTTACAACGTCTCGTCTGTCCTTTTACGCTGAAGATGAGAGGCCGCTCTCAGCAGGAGGAATCTTAGGGCCCTGGCTGCCTCGCTGTGCTCAGGGGACCGTGAGGGAAGGCGTGTCTCCAACCATGTCTCCTTTGGGACTGCAGTTTCACTGAACTTGCCGCGCCTTGAACTAGAAGGCTCCTTCTCTCTGCCTACCAATTCTCGCCCAGTGTCTGATGTTTCCAAAGAGAAGTCTTTTGGTAACGACTGAGGCTTTGCAGTTAGTTGTAAAAATAAATTCCAGCCCGCGATCCCTTAGTATGAATCGGAGCTTCCAGCCTTGTCTTTTCGAGTGGGAAAGGCGAGTGAGCGATGTTATTCTTGATGCTCCTACCGAATGCTGTCTTCCGAGATCTAAAGCAATCAGAAGCTTTGCGGCTTCCTTAGTTCTGCTTCCCTTCGGAGAGCTGTCAGGGGAACACTGTGTAGTTCTGACCTATAGTATAAACACTCAGTGCGCTCTGATACACTCTGAAGATGAGGCCTACAGAGACGCCCAAGAAAAACACCACAACCAAAGCTCTCCCTGCCCTGCACAAATTCCAGGAAATGTTGCAGGCAGGTGGAGACTGGCGGCATCGTGTGCAATTGGGCGGTTGAGGGGGTGGTGAATGGGGAGAGGGGTGCGGGGGGTTGTCTAGAGCTGGCCCACCCCGCTTTCCCGCTTCCTGCAGAGTTCCGTGAAGGAGTTGACTGTA
Source organism: Carlito syrichta (assembly GCF_000164805.1). Lineage (NCBI taxonomy): Eukaryota > Metazoa > Chordata > Mammalia > Primates > Tarsiidae > Carlito > Carlito syrichta. Next base: position 387,496 of record NW_007251276.1, read on the forward strand.
CTCTGCACTCCTCGCCCTCTCCTCCTGACCTCTCTCAAACCCGCCACCATCAGGCCTTCATCTCCACCAAGACTGTTCTCGCCACCCTCGCCAGCGCCCTCTCCAGGGGGAAGTCCACTGCCCTAATTAACCTTGCGGCAGTATTTGATACCATTTCTCTCTCTCTCTCTCTCTCTCTCTCTCTCTCTCTCTGTCTGTCTCTCTCAAAACCATTTTTAATGGGAAATTTAAATACACACAAAAGTAAAGAAAACAGTAGCATAAACTCCCCCTTAGGCTCAGCACTGATCAGTTCACGGCAGGTCCTGTTTACGGCGTGCCCTGGCCGGTCCACGCACCTATACATGTGCTTGTTTGAAACGCCGTGGCGTTGCCAGGCCATGGCGGCCATTGCCTCGCTAGACTCTGGTGTGGCCCTGTGCTCTTTGAGCCATGTTTCCTGGCTTTGGCCCCCTCCCCTCCCTCGGGGAGGTCCATCCCTCCTCTCTCATTTACTTTCTAAATAAGCTGTATTTTCTGATTTTAAAAAAAGCCAAGTCGCGGACTGCTCCCTCCTGAGGAGCCTTTTCGCATGCGGCTTCTGGCCCGCGGTAGTCCCAGTGCTCTTTCCTGCTGCCCACAAGCCGCTGCATCTCAACACCCCTCCCCGACCCTCCTCACCTCCCCACCATCTGCTGGGTGGCCCAGGCGTCGTTCAGTGACTTTCTGAGAGAACTCTCCTAACCTGAACACGATCCGTTTCCAGATTCATTTCGAGCCGAGACCTCGCTCTTGAATGCTAGACTTCAGCCTCCAGCTGACACTTTGACGTCTTCACTGGGGACATCTTCACACCAAAAACTGAGCCTCCCTCCTCTGATACACTTCCTCTCCTCTTCCCACACTCTCCTTATAAAGCTTCGTTCAGGGCAATTGTCTTTTTCCAGGTGCTTCTGAATCATCCTTGACTCTTTTCTGTCTCATCCTTCACATGAGCCATCAGCAAACGCTGTCAGCACTGCCTTCAAAACAGCATCACTGGACAGCGCCTCTGCCTCTCCGGCACTGCCATCTCTTCCCTCGCCTGGACTGGTGCAGTAGCCTCCTCGCCGGCATCCCGGTGTCCACTCTTGTCTCCCATCCCACCATCCGTTCTCCACACAGCTGCCAGGGGAACATGTTTCATGACATGTCGCGCCACCACTCAGAACCTTCCAGTGCCTTCCACCTCGATGAGAATAAAACCCTAAATGCCTATCACAGTCCTCAGGGCCCGATGTCACCGGGCCCATGCTGCCTCTCTGATCACATCTCCTGTCCTCCTCCTCATTCACTCTGCTCGCCCTCACGGACTCTTGCTGTTGCTCCAACTTGCCAAGCTAGCTCCCACTCGGAGGACTTGGAACTTTCTTTTCCTTCTACCTGGAATGCTCTTTCTCCCAGGTAGCCCTAGAGCTCGCTCTTAGTTTATTCAAGTCTCTAAACAAATGTCATTCCATCAAGAAGAACTTCCTGACCAGCACGCATGAGCTGACAGACGTGTTTACGTGTGTGCCTGCTGTCCGACTCTCCCCTCGAATTTGCGCCTCATGTGAACTGAGAATTGGATTTCATTCGTTGCTGTATTGGATTCCAGCATACAGGCCAGTCTGGCACAAAGTTTAGGGGGTCAGTGACTATTTCTAGAGTCTATGAAGCAGGGCTCCATAGATAGACTGGAGACAGATCGTGAAGGCCTTTGCATGTCTGGCATAAAAGTTAGGCTAAATGTGAAAGCTTTTAAACGAGGAAGTTTTGGCTGGGTGCAGTGGCTCCTGCCTGTAATCCCAGCACTTTGGGAGGTCGAGGTAAGAGGATTGCTTAAGCCCAGGAGTTTGAGACCAGCCTGGGCAACATAGCGAGACCTCGTCTCTACAAAAAAAATTTTTTAAGTAGCTGGTGTGGTGGCATGCCTATAGTCGCAACTACTCTGAAGACTGAGGAGAAGGATCTCCCGAACCCAGGAAGCCAAGGCTGTGTTGATTCGTGACTGTGCCACTGCACTCCAACCTGGGTGGCGGAGTGAGACTTTGACCCAAGAGAAGAAAGTCAGGAAAATAAAGTCAAGAGTAGGAAGAGATTCCGGAAGGCAGACCCACAGAGCCGGCAGAGAAGTGTTTCTTGACGGAGGAGGCGGGAAGTAGTTCTGGCCGCTCCAGGGACACCCTAAAGAGCCAGAACCTGAAAAGAGGCCTCGGGTTTGTCTTGTAGGAGCAGAAGCCTGGTGGGATGGCTGGGGTCAAGAAGAGAAATGGGAGGAGCTGGAGGTGGTGGGGCTGGGGCCTTCCTCTGTGCCAAGAGATGCGTGAAAACTGCCAGGGATGGTGGTTGTGGAGGTGCGTCCCCTGGGACCTGAGCCGTCCAGAGCTTCCAGCCGTTGTGTGAAGACGTCCAGCTGTGCCACCATCAGGCTGTCCGTGTGGATCCTCAGCCATGACAGAGGCTGGGCGAGGGCCGGACCATCTGGGCTCCTGGGGGGGCACCCCAGGCTCCCCGCAGGCAGAAGCACAATGACCGACGCCAAGACACAAGGTGAGCGAGTGCTCCTCCCTGGAGACTGGGAGAGGCCAGCTGTGGAGCGGGGCACCGCCCACCCAGGACAAGGGGCTCCCAGGGCTGCTGGGTGCACGACCCAAGGGCATCTGGGAGGCTGGCAAGGGCACTGGGATGGCGCCGAGTCCCTGACTTCACATGTGACAGACCCAGGTGGCACCCACTCTAGATCCTCGGAGACCGAACCGTGCCTGTGCCTTCTGCACACCAGGACCTCGGCATTGTTTGGAAGGAGCCAGTGTAAAATCACCCCATTGGACTGGAAGTCTCTTTGCGAGAAATGTCCGTGAGAAATCACAAGAAAGTTGTATGGAGAAACGAAAAAGGGAAAAAGTCGATTACCTGGATACGATTTCAACCACGGACATTTTTGAAAGGTTGCAAAAAATGATTTTAAGTTTTGTATTCCCAACGCATGCCCAGTTTCTTACTGACAGTGGCTACTATGAATTTGAAGAGACTGTCATGAAAACTTTTCGATGAGGATTTGGAGACAACCGTTGGAAGCATTCATTCTGAAATTAAGAAGGCCTGTTCGTGGAAGCATGCTCAGATTTCTCATTCACAGTTTTGAAATGATTTTATTTTGAAATTTCATACAAAGCCGTATCTTCCCTGGGACTTTTTATTTTACTTTTTCTTATCAAAATTATGTAATAGAAGAAAATGGAGGCTGGGTGCAGTGGCTCACGCCTGTGACCCCAGCACTTTAAGAGACTGACTGAGAGGATCACTTGAAGCTAGGAGTTCACTATCAGCCTGGGTAACATAGCAAGACCCCATCTCTACAAAAAAATTAAGTTGAAAAAATAGCCAGGCATGATGGTACACGCTCATAGTCCTTGGGAGGCTGTGGTGGGAGGATGACTTGAACCCAGGAGTTGGAGGCTGCGGTGAGCTATGATCACGCCACTGCACTCCGGCTTGGGCAGCAGAGGGAGACCTTGTCGAAACAAAAAAAGCAAGGGCCAGGCATGGTGGCTCATGCCTATAATCCCAGCACTTTGGGAGGCCATGGTTAGAGAACTGCCTGAGCCCACAAGTTCGAGACCAGCCTGGGCAACTTGGTGAGACCTCATCTCTACAATAAATCAAAAAATTAGCCGGGCATGGTGGCACATACCTGTGGTTCCGGCTCCTTGGAAGGCTGAGGCGGAAGGATCGCCGGAGCCCAGCAGGTTGAGGCTGCGGTGGCCGAGAGCGGCCACTGCACTCCAGCCTGGGCGACAGAGTGAGACTCCGACTCAAAAAAGAAAAATAAAAATAACTCTAGCAACTACACATCATTTAGGGCCCCTGCAGTGGCCGTGAGTATGCCACTGTACTCCGACCTGGGGTACAGAGTGAAACTCCAGCTCAAAAAAGAAAAAAAAAGTACTGTGATGGACATTCCTTCCCCCACGCCCTTACAGACATGCCGATTCTCTAGTTTCCCCAGGGTGCCCTTCAACAGTGACCATGTCCTGTGGTCGCCAAGAAGTGAAGAGACTGGCAGGCGCTGTCCTGAAGGCTCAGGACTGGGGAGTGGCAAGGTGAGAACGGAAGGACGCTGAGAAGGTGAGGAACGTAGACGGGGCGTGAGAAATCCAGCCAGGTCAGAAGGGGCCGACGGCCTGGGGGAGTGGGAGAGGACAGGGACCAGATCCCAGGCTTGCAGAGCGGGAGCCGGCACCCAGGAGCAAGCAAGCCGGGTGCTGAGGGTGGCAGGTGCCTGGCTGAGCCCGTGTTGGGGTGCTGATGGCAGAATCCCTGACACCGGTGAATTTTCAAGGAGAAGGAATGCACTTCTCTCAGGGAGGCTGGGAACTGGCGGCCGGGGGCTGCGCCGGTGGGGGTCTTCTTGCTGGTGGAGCCAGCCCCAGGGACGCCGCAGGGCCGGGCTGAGCATGCCGGCGGCTGACTCAGGGCTGTCCTCCCTCCTCTTCTGGCAAAGCCACCCACTGTTCATAACACGCGAATCCGTGGGCGGACCGATTCATCACCGAGGGCAGAGCCCTCTTAAAGGTCTCACCTCTCAGCGCCACCGCACTGGGAACTGAGTTCAACGTGAGTTTGGGAGGGGACAAATGACAGAATAGCGGCACCATTTTTCATCCCTGCCATGCTTGACTTTCCAGTGCTGCCTCGCCCTGGGGATCAGGACTTTTTTGTTACACGTGAGAGAAAAACGGCCCACTTACTCCAAGTAACCGAGTAGTCCAAAAGGCAGGCACGACTTCAGGGACGGCTTGATCCAGGAGCGCGCCATCTCTCAACTCCTACGTTTCCTAAGTTTTCTTCCATAAGCAGTCGCAGGACAAGAGAAGATACCAACACGCAGGAGGCCGGCTGGAGGGGGGAAATCTGGGGAAGAGGGGGCTGCTTCCTTGACCGCGGTCGCCTCCTAGCTCCTTTCCACGGGCAGAGAAGCGCGACGCCGACACGAGCCGGAAGCAGCCTCCGGGCCATCCGGGCGCATGTGACGGGTGAGCCGCGTGGGGCGGGAAGGGGCAGGGGACGCTGGCCACGTCACGCGGTGGCCCTGCGGCCGCTCCTCGGAAGTCCGGCCGCGGTGCAAGACC